>NW_025533866.1:245000-370000 GCF_020615455.1 Coregonus clupeaformis
ACGGTGGCTGGCTAAGCCAACGCAGAAACACGTCATCTGGTCTAATGGTCGTCTCGCACCGAACTGTGCATGTGCAGGCCTTCAAAATCAAAAGCACTCCTTCGATATAAAGTTTTTTTTGACAAAAATGAAAACGTATCAGTTTGTCACTTTCACGAGGCTGTAGTAACGACGTGTTCAACTAATGAAGACATTGGCTCTAATCTGTGCTGTGCCTTTACATTTTGAGAAGATTAACAACTAATGAAGAACCTTTCACTTCTCTCATAGACTTCTCAAACCCCGGCCTGGTCTGTTTGGTCTCTTTTCTCGATGTTGCGCCTCTGGGGTTAGAAACTCTGTGCTTACAGTGTATTTGGAAAGTATTCAGACCCCTTGACTTTTTCAACATTTTGTTACGTTACAGCCTTATTCTAAAATGTATTAAATAAATAAAAATCCTCATCAATCTACACACAATACCCCATAATGACAAAGTGAAAAGTTTTTTTTTTTGTGCAAATTTATTCAAAATAAAAAACAGAAATATTTAGACCCTTTGCTATGAGACTAGACATTGAGCTCAGGTGCATCCTGTTTCGATTGATCATTCTTGAGATGTTTCTATAACTTGATTGGAGTCCACCTGTGGTAAATTCAGTTGATTGGACATGATTTGGAAAGGCACACACCTGTGTAGATAAGGTCCCAACAGTTGACAGTGCATATCAGAGCAAAAAACCAAGCCATGAGGTCGAAGGAATTGTCCGTGAGAGCTCCGAGACAGGATTGTGTCGAGGCACAGATATGGGGAAGGGCACCAAAACATTTCTGAAGCATTGAAGGTCCCCAAGAACACAGTGGCCTCCATCATTCTTAAATGGAAGAAGTTTGGAAACACCCAGACTCTTCCTAGAGCTGGCGGTCCGGCCAAACTGAGCAATCGGGGAGAAGGGCCTTGGTCAGGGAGGTGACCAAGAACCCGATGGTCACTCTGACAGAGCTCCAGAGTTTCTCTGTGGAGATTGGAGAACCTTCCAGAAGGACAACCATCTCTGCAGCACTCCACCAATCAGGCCTTTATGGTAGAGAGGCCAGACGGAAGCCCCTCCTCAGTAAAAGGCACATGAAAGCCCGCTGGAGTTTGCCAAAAGGCACCTAAAGACTCTCAGACCATGAGAAACAAGATTATCTGGTCTGTTGAAACCAAGATTGAACTCTTTGTCCTGAATGCCAAGCGTCACGTCTGGAGGAATCCTGGCACCATCCCTATGGTGAAGCATGGTGGTGGCAGCATCATGCTGTGGGGATGTTTTTCAGCAGCAGGGACTGGGAGACTAGTCAGGATTGAGGGAAAGATGAACGGAGAAAAGTACAGAGAGATCCTTGATGAAAACCTGCTCCAGAGCGCTCAGGACCTCATTCTGGGGGCGTGCGAAGGTTCACCTTCCAACAGGACAACAACCCTAAGCACACAGCCAAGACAACGCAGGAGTGGCTTCGGGACAAGTCTCTGAATGTCCTTGAGTGACCCAGCCAGACTATTTAATCCATTTTAGAATAAGGGAGAAAAAAAATTATTGTAGCCTCATACCCAAGAATACTCAAGGCTGTAAATGTGATATTTCCGTTTTTTTTTTATAAAGTAGCAAACATTTCTAAAAACCTGTTTTTGCTTTGTCATTATGGGGTATTGTGTGTAGATTGTTGATGGGGGGGGACTATTTAATCCATTTTAGAATAAGGCTGTAAAGTAACAAAATGTGGAGAAAAAAAAATCAAGGGGTCTGAATACTTTCCGACTGCACTGTAAATATGTTTTTGGGGGGATGCCACTTCTTGCCACTGGGGGGCAGTAATACATAAGGTAATGCATCAGGCGATAGGTCAGGTTAGGTTTAAATTATACATTGGTTAATGGACCAATAACAAACCTCTCTACCAATGGAGAGCAATAGTAATAGTGTATTTCTGTAGGTACTAACTCCGCCATGGTTCATTGGACAAAGCCTATGGGGAAATGAATGGAATTGATGTAGTGTGGTTGGATAAAAGGCTGTCAATAAGGTCTGTGGTAAACACAGGCTTAGAAGATCTTATACGTTTTGTTCTATGAGATCATCTTCATCAGCTAACGCCATTTTGTGAAATTTGAAGCATTTATGTAATCAGACTTATTTTTTTAATTATTTTTTAAACACAAAGGCTTCATAATTCATAAAGGTCATGTTAACTGATTTATATCTCATAGAACAAGACATATCAAACTGCATTGTTGGTTAAGGGGCTTGTTAGTAAGCATTTCACTGTAAGGTCAACAACCTGATGTATTCGGCGCATGCGGCAAATAACATTTGATTTGATCTACAAAGCCTTTGTTAACCTCTGACCATATTTTCAGCGTTTATCCCAAAAACCCTATTATTTCCCATTCATTTTCCCCATAGGGAAATATACCATAGTCTGGCCAATATAATGGATAATCTGATAGAGCAGCCACCAGTGGCGGCTCCTGAAAAAATTCTCAGGAGGGGCAATTTTTCTGATGATTTAGGTGACCTACACACATTTAAAAAAAGATATGTCCAGCAACAACATGAAGACAGGGGCAGCATATAAGTCAATACCAGAAGCATTTATTGACTGATCTCAAAAGTGTTGGCTTACCAGGGTTGGTGGAGCCCTCAGTTTCATCTTTGCCTCGCAAAGCTAACTCAAACACTCCGCAAAACTTCACACACTGGATTAGCCGGGCTGAGGATGTGGCGGTTCTTGCTAATGTCGTAGTAAATATATTTGTTATAGTGAATATGGAATATGATATGTTGAGTAAAATGTTGTGCTAAGATCTATTTAGGTCAGGAGCTGGTTATAAGTTCTGTTCCTATCCAATAACAATGGACAAAAGGGTCCTATCTTGTCAGCCTTGTCAGCAGGTGGCCAAGGACAACACCCACGCCATAGGCCTCTCAGTTCTTCCAACTCACGAGTTCTTGCTCTGAGGAACACACACACACACAAAACACACACACACACATCATCACTGTTAAACACACACACACACACATCATCACTGTTAAACACACACACACACACACACACAAAAATCCCCTCTCTTAGGCTGAACATTTGAAGACAGAGAACCCGACTCAGAGCCAATGCAACAGTGACAGTAGCCTGCAGGGGACCTCGCCCAACTCATCAGGACCAATCAGAAGATCAGAACTACTAGATTGAACCTACTTCATTTATTGCATAAAATGTCTGCACACAATGTTTCGGGGCTCTCTTCAGATAATAATAATAATAATAATAATAATATGCCATTTAGCAGACGCTTTTATCCAAAGCGACTTACAGTCATGCGTGCATACATTTTTGTGTATGGGTGGTCCCGGGGATCGAACCCACTACCTTGGCGTTACAAGCACCATGCTCTACCAGCTGAGCTACAGAAAGTGGATACTCATGGATGCGCATTGCAATTGTAAAATGTCAACACAATTGGAGACACCACGTCATTTTTGGAGACATGTTATTGACAGTAAACTATTGTAGATGCGACTGCTAACTAAATAAAACATTTTAGCTGGCTAGCTAATCATCTTAGCTAAATGTGGGGCAAACAATTCAGTTATTTACCGTTAATTTGAGGGATTGGGGTGAAAGAAATCGAGTTACATAGTGATACTTTACGATATACTGTATTGACAATATCGCAATATTTTAGCGCTAGTTGGCTGTACCTGCACCAAAACACCATTATTGTTCCTTCATAGCTTGTTCTCAATCTTTTCACATTGGGAGCAAATTTGTTTTCAGCACTTTTATTTCCATGACTGATCAAAACTCGTTCTCATGGCTTTCTGATCCCTCTGCAACAGACATATGGTGCGCAATAAAATCACAGTATCGAATCGCAATACGTATAGAATCATGAGACTCGCAATGCTGATGCATATATCTTATCGTGAGGTTCCTGGCAATTCCCAGCCCAAGTTCATTTGCCACAACAAATCTCTTCGCTAGCAAACGCGACATGTCTTCTCCAAAACGGCAATGTGTCTCCAGCAATGTTTACTTTTTTGACGTTCTATGGCATCTCCACTTTCCAAGCATATATGACCACATGTAATATTTTGGTAAGTGATGCAAATAGTGAACTATGTAGGGCCAGGATGTAAAATATATGTAGCTGCAGCAATTTCTCTTATCTGATATGGTAAGTAATGGGGCTTAATTTATAGCTCCCTAAGAGTTTGACGAACGGGTCCGTGAACGCGATTCCAGATATATTTACCTCTGAATAAACTGCCTTTATTACACCATATCCACATCCAGTAAACTTGTGATTATCAACACTAACCTCATCGTTGTGGCGGCGGACAGCTAGCCTGTATCCCTCGTCATCCAGTTGAGTGAGTGGCAATGTCTTTTTTCGTTCGTACCAATTTTTGGAAAATCCTCGGGTGTAGGACTTTCCGCCTTTAGTAGAAACCTGTTGAATTATTAAATTTGGTCTGGGAGGTCCTAATTGTTTCGTTGCCAATTTATCTCCATTTGTTCGACGACAAAAAGGAACTTCTTTCAAACAATCCACTATTTTCTCAGTTACGTTCATGGTTACGTAACGTATGACGTAAAGCGCGTAAGTGCAAGCCCACAGACACCCATTGAGATTGTATTGAAGGCTCTGAAATTTGAAAAAAATAGATTTTACATGGGAGTCTATTACAGACTTCTGGGCGATTTTCAACCTGACTGAAATCGCCCCAAAAAGGGGGGAGCCATTTGAAGCACGACTTTAGCCTGATTCGACATTTAGTGGCAGTGTGGCACTGTGGCAGATCAGACGTATAGATTACAACACTGATAACTACTGTTGCCGTGATATAATTGATTAGAAAAAAAATCCCTTCCTTTTCCCGTTTGGCAGTGCGTCGCCCATATCGCCCTATTGAACAGGCCGCCCCTGGCAGCCACTATAGTACCTGGTCAATATAATGGATAATCTGAGAGCAGCCAGTATAGTACCTGGTCAATATAATGGATAATCTGATAGAGCAGCCACTATAGTACCTGGTCAATATAATGGATAATCTGAGAGCAGCCACTATAGTACCTGGTCAATATAATGGATAATCTGATAGAGCAGCCACTATAGTACCTGGCCAATATAATGGATAATCTGATAGAGAAGCCACTATAGTACCTGGCCAATATAATGGATAATCTGAGAGCAGCCACTATAGTACCTGGTCATTATAATGGATAATCTGATAGAGCAGCCACTAGAGTACCTGGCCAATATAATGGATAATCTGATAGAGCAGCCACTATAGTACCTGGTCAATATAATGGATAATCTGAGAGCAGCCACTATAGTACCTGGTCAATATAATGGATAATCTGATAGAGCAGCCACTATAGTACCTGGCCAATATAATGGATAATCTGTGCACTAGGGCAACGAGCGGATATAGCGGTGACGCGTCCCATTTCCGACTCCTTCTCTCTGTCATATATTATCTATGATATTGACAACGTGGCAGGTTAGGATAGTTAAACGTTAGCAGGTTAGAAGGAGAACTAACACAGCAGGTTAGGAGGAGAACTAACACAGAAGGTTAGGAGGAGAACTAACACAGCAGGTTAGGAGGAGAACTAACACAGCAGGTTAGGAGGAGAACTAACACAGCAGGTTAGGAGGAGAACTAACACAGCAGGTTAGGAGGATAACTAACACAGCAGATTAGGAGAACTAACACAGCAGGTTAGGAGAACTAACACAGCAGGTTAGGAGGAGAACTAACACAGCAGGTTAGGAGGAGAACTAACACAGCAGGTTAGGAGGAGAACTAACACAGCAGGTTAGGAGGAGAACTAACACAGCAGGTTAGAGAACTAACACAGCAGGTTAGGAGAACTAACACAGCAGGTTAGGAGGAGAACTAACACAGCAGGTTAGGAGGAGAACTAACACAGCAGGTTAGGAGAACTAACACAGCAGGTTAGGGAGGAGAACTAACACAGCAGGTTAGGAGGAGAACTAACACAGCAGGTTAGGAGGAGAACTAACACATCAGGTTAGGAGGAGAACTAACACAGCAGGTTAGGGGAGGAAAACTAACACAGCAGGTTAGGAGAACTAACACAGCAGGTTAGGAGAACTAACACAGCAGGTTAGGAGGAGAACTAACACAGCAGGTTAGGAGGAGAACTAACACAGCAGGTTAGGAGAACTAACACAGCAGGTTAGGAGAACTAACACAGCAGGTTAGGAGGAGAACTAACACAGCAGGTTAGGAGGACTAACACAGCAGGTTAGGAGAACTAACACAGCAGGTTAGGAGAACTAACACAGCAGGTTAGGAGAACTAACACAGCAGGTTAGGAGGAGAACTAACACAGCAGGTTAGGAGAACTAACACAGCAGGTTAGGAGGAGAACTAACACAGCAGGTTAGGGAGGAGAACCAACACAGCAGGTTAGGAGGAGAACTAACACAGCAGGTTAGGAGAACTAACACAGCAGGTTAGGAGAACTAACACAGCAGGTTAGGAGGAGAACTAACACAGCAGGTTAGGAGAACTAACACAGCAGGTTAGGAGAACTAACACAGCAGGTTAGGAGAAGTAACACAACAGGTTAGGAGAACTAACACAGCAGGTTAGAAGAACTAACACAGCAGGTTAGGATGAGAACTATCACAGCAGGTTAGGAGAACTAACACAGCAGGTTAGGAGAACTAACACAGCAGGTTATGATAACTATTACAGCAGGTTAGGAGAACTAACACAGCAAGTTAGGAGGAGAACTAACACAGCAGGTTAGGAGAAGTAACACAGCAGGTTAGGAGACTGAGGTTAAGGTTAGGAAAAGGGTTAGGCTTAGCTAAAATGCTACATTTGTCAACAACTGTTGTCCCCAACGCAACCACTAGACAGAGCTGTAGGCCTACTCCATCTAGCCACAACGGTAGAAATGTAAACAAACCATCGGAGTTGTGCCTGTTGCCATAGAAATAGAGGACTCATCAGGGATATAACCAGTTTTAGCATGGACATTGCGCTTGAGGCCTTCCACCATTTTAAAGTAGTCAACTGGATGGGGATTCCTGTGAGTTGGGGAGCAATCAGCCAATGAAGAAGAAGAAAATGTACTACTTTAAAATGGAGATAGCCTGAATGGCTCTGCCCATGCTGTCCCAGATGCTATAATGGCACAGATACAAAGATGAGTCCCTTTATCTCTATGGCCTGTTGTTCACACACATATCTGCCCTCTCATTGGCTAGATGGTCCCATCGAAAATGTATGCATAATCTTTAAGATGGAAAATGGTTGAAAAATGTATCTATGCCTTCTGATTTCCCTAAAACACAGACTCTTAGCTTTCATTTGATACCCAATTTGATATTCTCCTATGAACTTCACATGGTGCTCATGGGTCCTTTTACATGGAAATTACCTCATGCAGAAAAATGTCCAATGATGGAAAAGTTTGTTTGTCTGGCAAGTGCATTTGATAGTGCCGTTAGTGAACACCGTACCAAACCGTAGCAAAATGTTTAAACAACAAGACTTTCTATTGGACAAATTCTGGTAGGTCCCTAGTGGTGGGATGGGCAACTTTGATGTGGGTGGGTGCCACAAAAAAAAACAGAACTCATCATGGGGTGCCGCAGTGTCTCTGCGTACCCACATCCATAATAGTTTTCATGTTCATTTCCTGCAATTCTACACATTTCGCCATGAGGGCGGAGAGAATATTTCGCAATTTTCTAACTCATTTCCTGCAATTCTACACATTTCGCCATGAGGGCGGAGAGAATATTTCGCAATTTTCTAACTAATTTCATGCAATTCTACACATTTTGCCAAAGGGTGGAGGCAAATGTTTGCCGTTTTTAATATGATAACTGACGATCAATGGTCCCCACCCGCGGTCTGTAATTCAGTAACTTACCAATCTAAAAACAAATGTAGCTGACATGGGCTAATTGAGTGACTGCTGAGGCACAACCACATTTCGAAATTGCACCTCGTGTGTTCTATTATTCTACCGGTCAACAGCAAGTTGAGACCCAGACTGAGTTCCAAAACAACGTCTTTTATTATTGGTCCGCGGGACTACAAAAGGTGGGTCGCGGCCCGCCAGTTGCCCATCCCTGGTTTAGTGAATACACCCATGCAGCGCTTGAGTTCCCTTGAGGTGCGATCAGTTTATCTCGCCCGGGGCACCGGGGTTTTGCATTCAGAGAAAAGGTGTGCTGCCGATTCAACCTGTGGTTAACAATGCGCGTACGTGAGCCGGTAAATTATATCGAGCGCACCTGCTCATAACGGACCACCGCCTTTCTGTTCTGTCACCAGAAAGGTTTAAACTTAAAATTTGATTTAGCCCTACATTTAAATAGTTCATATGCACATTGTTGCACGTCACTTTTACTTGACGAGACATACTATTTTATTTAGTGGACAGCTTTACATAATTCCGATGCACGTCTTCTTTCAGAAAGTGAAAGTGCGCAGTTTCCACAGTCTTTCACGCGGATAATTATCACGATAATGTGCTGTCAATCGCCTATAACAATAATACCCATAATCATAGCCCTGTAGCCTTTCACATCACATTCGATCTTATCGATTAGGCTGATCACTAACACCAATGTTAATTAGCCTAAATTATCATTCATGAAAGCTGAAATCAATATTGTAATAACTTGGCGGATGTCTTATCCCCCTAAATCATCTCTCTCTTTATGATAGCATAACTTCTCAATAAATAATAGTCTACATTAAATTGTACAAGAACGCCACAAACCTCTTAAACATGTTTCCTCGACGACAACGTCCTTTACTTCCTTATACATGTATTTCCTATTTCAAACTAGAGATGGGTCGTTCGCGAAAGAACGGCTCTTTGTGAACGGATCTTTTTTGGTGAATGTCGGGAATCGAATTGCATCGGTGAAAGAGCCGTTAATTTGGTCTCCCTGATTTACATGCAGCTAGGAGGTGCTTTTTGAGCTCAAAACAACGATCACCCGCAGATAAGTTACACAATAATTATCTAAAGAGGGTGAATCCTTACTGAAGAAACAATAAATAGTGGGGAGAGCGCGTCATTCTGCTCCAGGCTTATGTTTGTAGTGCGTTAAAAATAAACTTATTTTTTAAGCAGGTGATCTAATAATTTATCCAGGTAAAAATGTATTTGAACGCGCATTTCACTATCTGACGTAATGGTAGTCTACCTTTTGACCTTTATATTGTAGATTTGCAATTAAGCATTTTAAATGAAGAGCCATTTGGGAGCCAAATGGTGGCTCTCTTATGTGAACGGAGTCAAATGAACCGGCTCACCAAAAATACTCATAGGTTTATAGCCTATTATATATTGATATTTAGGTCATGTAAAGTCTTCATACACTTAAGGCAAGTATCCAGCCGATACGTTCATATTCTATCTAGTAAAAGTCTATTTATATTTTGTATTTCATGATTTAATTAAATTAGGGAGTGGTCGAAATGCACGCAATTGTTCACAATGGGGGAGGGTCATGATCTTTCGCTTGGTCTCAATCACATGATCCATGGCCTCTACTGTAGGCCTAAGGCTATAGGAAGAGAATGCTCAGAGAAGAACAGCGCCAAGTTCTATTTCTAAGAAAATGTACTTCCTTTTCCGAGTTTTTGCACTGCTGCTGGGATGGTGTATACAGTGTTACACAGTGCAATGGATAGGTTATCCCAATCATGAGCCCTGTCCTACCCTGCTCTTGCTGATGTAAACCCTGGTGTGCTTCCTAATCAATGGATGTGCTGTGTACCGTGTGTCACGGTTTCGGCCGAGGCTGCCTCTCTCCCTTGTTCGGGCAGGTTTCGGCGTTCGTCGTCTCCGGAATTCTAGCTGCCACCGTTATATGTTCCATGTTTCCTGTTTGATTAGTTTTGTCTGTTAGCCACACCTGTCTTGTGTTAAGTCTCATTTAGCACCCCTATTTAGTTTCCTTGTTGTTAGTGTTGTGTTGTGTGTAATTGTTTCGTGTCAGGTGTTTGTGCGTTACCCGTGTTTCGGTACGCCAGTTACTATTTGCTTCCTCCTCGGTAGAGGAGAGTTTTTGCGCCCTGTGTTTGTGCGCTCGTGTTTGACGCCTGTGTGCGTCTGTTTGGCCTCAGGCCGTTTTTGGGATTATTTCGCTCACTAGTAAAGTCTTGTTGGACTGTACATCTGCTTCTGCGCTTGATTCCACACCACACCATTTAACCACCGTGACAGAATTACACACCCGACATGGAATCAGCAGGAACCGAAGCAGCCCCGACGAGACTGGAGGTCCAGGTTCGGGAACAACAGGACCAGATACAGCAGATGGGGACCGCCCTGCAGGAGGTGATCACCACGCTCCGAGGCTGGGGAGCGCCTCCACCACCTCCCTCACTGCCAGCACCATCGGCCAGCCCGCCCATTCCAGCGCCAGAACCCCGAGGAATCCGACTCTCTCTCCCGAGGGCCTACGACGGAACCGCGGCTGGGTGTCAGGGATTCCTCCTCCAGGTGGAGCTGTACCTGGCCACCGTACACCCGGCACCCTCGGGGCATGAGAGCGTGTCCGCCTGATCTCCTGCCTGTCCGGGAAGGCGTTGGAATGGGCCAACGCGGAGTGGAGGAAGATCGACGCCGGAGACGATCACCTACAACGAGTTCTCCCGCCGCTTCAAGGCGGTGTTTGACCATCCCCGGAGGGGAGAGCGGCGGGGGAGCGTCTGGTCTTCCTCCGGCAGGGGAGAAGGAGTGCCCAAGAATTCGCTCTTGAATTCCGTACTCTGGCGGCAGATGCAGGGTGGAATGAGCGGGCCCTCGTCGATCTATACCGATGCCAGCCTACGAGAGGACGTCCGTCGGGAGCTGGCTTGTAGGGACACCAGTCTCTCTTTCGACCAGCTGGTCGACATGTCCATCAGACTGGATAACCTATTGGCCACCGCGGGACGTCCTGAGGCGGGTCCGTCCATTTCACCCTCCAGCGCCTCCGAGCCGTGTCCTATGGAGCTCGGGGGCGCTGGCGCTAGAGAGAGGAGGAGTCGGTTGGTTAGGGGGTCCATCCACTGCACCAACTGTGGTCGGGGAGGACACACCGCGGCTAGGTGCTGGGGATGGCCTCCTAGGGGGGATGACGACGGGTCCCGCACTGGGGATTCCCTCCAGATGAGTAGGCGCCCCACTCACCCAGAGCTCACTGTTGCCCATTTTTGGATGCCTGTGCGTTTCCCACAGGTAGAACCTCATTCCCAGCATAAGGCGCTGGTAGATTCAGGCGCGGCTGGGAATTTTATTGATAAAAAGTTTTGTTTAGCGTTAGGGATTCCCCTTATTCCTGTTGATGTTCCTTTCCCCGTTCATGCCCTAGATAGTCGTCCGTTGGAGTACGGGCTTAATCAGGGAGGTCACGGCGCCACTTAGGATGTGTGCGCAGGGGGGTCATCAGGAGATGATTCAGCTGTTCCTGATTGACTCTCCTGCGTATCCGGTGGTGCTGGGCATGCCCTGGTTGAGTACCCATAACCCAGCTATTTCGTGGCAGGAGAGGGCTCTGATGGAGTGGTCTGCTCAGTGTGTGGGTAGATGTTTGGGCGTTTCCGTAGGGGCTACCTCGGTGGAGAGTCCAAACCAGGTGCCCGCATTGCACGTTCCCCCTGAGTATGGGGGATTTGGCTATTGCGTTTAGTAAGGCGAGGGCGACGTGGTTGCCACCCCATAGGCAGGGAGATTGTGCGATAGACCTCCAGGCAGGAGCTGCGCTCCCACGGAGCCATGTGTATCCTCTGTCTCAGGAGGAGAAGAAAGCTATGGAGATTTACATAGACGAATCTCTGAGACAAGGATACATACGGCCTTCCACTTCCCCTGCGTCCTCGAGTTTCTTTTTGTGAAGAAAAAGGATGGTGGTTTGCGCCCGTGCATCGATTACCGTGGTCTCAATCAGATTACGGTGAAGTATAGTTATCCACTCCGCTGATTGCGACCATGACTGAGTCGTTGCATGGGGCGCGTTTCTTCACGAAATTAGATCTCAGGAGCGCGTACAACTTGGTGCGCATCAGGGAGGGTGATGAATGGAAGACAGCCTTTAGTACCACCTCGGGCCATTACGAGTATTTGGTCATGCCATACGGGTTGATGAACGCTCCGTCAGTTTTCCAATCATTCGTGGATGAGATCTTCAGGGACATGCAGGGGCAGGGGGTGGTTGTGTACATTGATGACATTCTCGTGTACTCGCCTACCCGTGTCGAGCATGTGGCCCTGGTGCGTAGAGTGTTGCGGAGGCTGGTGGAGCACGACCTGTATGTGAAGGCAGAGAAGTGTCTGTTTTTCCAGGAGTCGGTCTCCTTTTTGGGTTATCAGTTGTCTGCGTCAGGGGGTGAAGATGGAGGTAGACCGGGTGATCGGCCGTGCGTAATTGGCAAACACCAACCACTGTGAAGGAGGTGCAGCAGTTTTTGGGGTTTGCAAATTACTACAGGAGGTTTATCCTGGGTTTTGGACAGGTGGCAGCTCCCATCACGTCTCTGTTGAAGGGGGTCCGGTGCGTCTGCAGTGGTCGGCCGAGGCGGACAGGGCGTTTGGGAGGCTGAAGGACCTGTTTACCTCGGCCCCGGTGCTGGCGCATCCGGATCCCTCTTTGCCGTTCCAGGTAGAGGTGGACGCGTCAGAGGCCGGTTTAGGAGCCGTGCTTTCACAACGGTCTGGCGCGCCACCTAAACTCCGCCCCCTGTGCTTTTTATTCTAAGAAGCTCAGTCCGGCGGAGCGGAACTATGACGTAGGGGACAGGGAGCTGTTAGCCGTGGTACAGGCTCTAAAGGTGTGGAGGCACTGGCTTGAGGGGGCTCAACACCCTTTCCTCATTTTGACGGACCACCGTAACCTGGAGTACATCCGGGCGGCGAGGAGGCTGAACCCTCGCCAGGCAAGATGGAGTATGTTCTTGACCAGGTTTACTTTTAAAATCACGTACATCCCTGGGTCACAGAATGGCAAGGCAGATGCGCTGTCTCGGCGGTATGACACGGAGGAGAGGTCCGTGGAGCCCACTCCCATACTGCCTGAGTCGTGTCTGGTGGCACCGGTAGTGTGGGAGGTCGATACTGAACTCGAGCGGGCGTTACGCACCGACCCTAGTCCACCACAGTGCCCGGAGGGTCGGAAGTACGTTCCGCTCGAGGTTCGGGATCGATTGATCTATTGGGCTCACACGTCACCCTCTTCTGGACATCCGGGTATCGGCCGGACAGTGCACTGTCTTAGTGCCAAGTACTGGTGGCCCACGTTAGCAAGGGATGTGAGGGTTTATGTTTCCTCCTGCTCGGTGTGCGCCCAGTGTAAGGCGCCTAGACATCTGCCTAGGGGTAAGTTGCTGCCCCTGCCCGTTCCACAACGACCATGGTCCCATCTCTCGGTGGACTTTATAACAGACCTTCCCCTCTCCCAAGGGAATACTACTATCCTGGTCGTTGTGGACCGGTTCTCTAAGGCCTGTCGTTTGCTCCCCATGCCGGGTCTTCCTACGGCCCTACAAACTGCCGAGGCACTGTTCACCCATGTGTTCCGGCACTACGGGGTACCCGAGGACATTGTGGCTGATCGGGGTCCCCAATTCACCTCCAGAGTCTGGAGAGCGTTTATGGAGCGGTTGGGGGTCTCGGTGAGCCTCACCTCGGGGTACCACCCGGAGAGTAATGGGCAGGTGGAACGCGTAAACCAGGATGTGGGTAGGTTTCTCAGAACATACTGCCAGGACCGGCCGGAGGAGTGGTCAAGGTACGTTCCCTGGGCCGAGATGGCCCAGAATTCCCTACGCCATTCCTCCACTAACCTAACTCCATTTCAATGTGTGTTAGGTTACCAGCCGGTTCTGGCACCCTGGCAGCAGAGCCAGATCGAGGCTCCTGCGGTGGATGAGTGGGCGCGGCGCTCGGAGGAGACTTGGAACGCTGCACACGTCCACCTGCAGCGGGCCCTCCGACGTCAGAAGGCGAGCGCTGACCTCCACCGCAGTGAGGCACCGGTGTACGCACCTGGTGATCGAGTCTGGCTCTCTACCAGAAACCTGCCCCTCCGCCTGCCCTGTCGGAAACTGGGTCGGCGGTTTGTAGGGGCCATTTAAAGTCCTGAGAAGGTTGAACGAGGTATGTTATAGATTACAGCTACCTGTGGAGTATAAGTGTATTAACCCCTCGTTCCATGTGTCCCTTCTCAGGCCGGTGGTAAGGGCCCGCTCCAAGAAAATGAGATAGGGGAGACTCCCCCGCCCCATTGGACATCGAGGGGCACCGGCGTACTCCGTGAGGTCCATCTTGGATTCGAGACGTCGGATGGGGGTCTCCAGTATCTAGTGGAGTGGGAGGGGTACGGTCCGGAGGAGCGGTGCTGGGTGCCGAGGAGAGACATTTTGGACCCGTCGCTCCTGACGGAATTCCATCGGGGTATCCGACGCGCCCTGCTCCACGTCCTCCGGGTCGTCCCCAAGGCCGGAGTCGGCGCACGTCTGGAGCAGCGCGTCAAGGGGGGGGTACTGTCACGGTTTCGGCCGAGGCTGCCTCTCTCCCTTGTTCGGGCAGGTTTCGGCGTTCGTCGTCTCCGGAATTCTAGCTGCCACCGTTATATGTTCCATGTTTCCTGTTTGATTAGTTTTGTCTGTTAGCCACACCTGTCTTGTGTTAAGTCTCATTTAGCACCCTATTTAGTTTCCTTGTTGTTAGTGTTGTGTTGTGTGTAATTGTTTCGTGTCAGGTGTTTGTGCGTTACCCGTGTTTCGGTACGCCAGTTAGGCAGTTACTATTTGCTTCCTCCTCGGTAGAGGAGAGTTTTTGCGCCCTGTGTTTGTGCGCTCGTGTTTGACGCCTGTGTGCGTCTGTTTGGCCTCAGGCCGTTTTTTGGATTATTTCGCTCACTAGTAAAGTCTTGTTGGACTGTACATCTGCTTCTGCGCTTGATTCCACACCACACCATTTAACCACCGTGACACCGTGGGACTTCAGGAGGCGAGTCAAAGGCTTCTAACGAAAAAATTAATTTAAAAAAAATGCAATATCTGTGTGTGCGGACTAGTCTTACTTACTTCCTGTTCAGTTTGAGAGGGAGTAGGTGAACAGGAGAAGGAAAACAGGAGGTAAACTTGCTACTGATGTAATTTATATGAATAAAAACAATATGTTTTGTTGCCCCATAATGAAGCTATTTATCAGAGTTATTGACCTCTCTTTACCATTTATATAAATACTACTGGTCTATGTATTAAATCCTGTAATATTCTTCTATATGCAGACTATACGGTTATGCGCCGACTGTTGACAAAGCTATGTTAGAGCTGCAATCTGATTTAGTTACATTACAGGAAGCCCTTGTTGATTTAAAACTCGTACTTATTGCGGGCAAAACTAAATATGTTGTTCTCATATTCACTGAATAAACTGTCTCCGATGGGCTACATATTCACTCATTGGAATAAATGGTGAAGCATTTGTGACACGCTACAGGCTGGCAGGAGCGCATTTCAACAACAACACTTCAACATCATGCCTATACAGTTAGCATTTATGCAATATAAAATTAAATCAAACAAATATCACTTAAAAATGCCTTATTAGGCTATACAGTCATTCTACACAGCCTTTAAATTCACTTTTAGAAACATGAGTTTGGCCAGTGTTTGGTTTGAGAATCATGTGGTTAGCTAGGTATGCCTAATTTGTTAATTTAGCCTAGCAGATGCTTTATTGTTCCCATGCGCTAATCACAGTCAACACAACTCTATTTCGTAACAACAATATCATGGAATAAATTAGAAAATGATAGTTTCCCAAATGAAAGAAAGTTCCAAGTGCATAAAGGCCAACCTCATGATACGCGGCTGCTGTGTTAAACAACAAATTGGTTTGTTTTTTTGCACATTCATTGATGATCAAATAGTTCAGTTGTAACTGGTTCTGTTGCACTTAATTTTTTACAGTTGGAATACAACTTTAGCACTGTTCCAAAACTTAAGACTATCCTCTTTCTTAACAACAGCCTGAATAGAAATCAAAACGTCTCCGGTGAACAGCCTGTATAGAAATCAAAACGTCTCCGGTGAACAGCCTGTATAGAAATCAAAACGTCTCCGGTGAACAGCCTGAATAGAAATCAAAACGTCTCCGGTGAACAGCCTGTATAGAAATCAAAACGTCTCCGGTGAACAGCCTGTATAGAAATCAAAACGTCTCCGGTGAACAGCCTGTATAGAAATCAAAACGTCTCCGGTGCTGCAGCGTGCGCTCATTCGTTGTCATGCTCTGTTGTGGTATTAAAATAGATTTCTGCTTGTCTCCAGTCATGTAAAATGACAAAGAATTGCATGAAATGCCTTTTATAAAAGCTATCTTTTCTTCACCCCTACCATTGTCCGTGGTGGTCTGCGAATCCACAACCTTCTGGCTACTTTGCCATGTAATGGTTACAAAACAACGAACAGTTTCTAAAACTCCATATCTAAAGGCTGTGGTCTGTCCTAGGAGTGAGGGTAATTTGGGGTATAGGGGAGGGTCACTTATTTTTTCCTCATGTTTTACAAATTCACATACACAGATAGACAGACACATAGATACATTCCATTCCTTTTAATTTAATCTATGAAATGTATTTGACAGGGATACTGCACATCAATCAACATTTCAGTAAAGGTGTCAGATTTAGCCAGCTAGCTAGTTTTCAACTGTAGTCCCTGGGCAGGTAGATACAAAATAAAATTGCCCTAGCACTAACACACCCGATACAAAAAATCAAGGGCTTGATGATAAAATTAATTAGTTGAATCTAAGGTGTTAGTTCTAGGACCAAAAACTAAAACATGCACCTCCTGGGGGCCCTGGAGGAGAGCTTTGAAAAAGGATGAGCCAGAATAACGTCATTCAAATGAAGTCATTATTTGTTAATGAACTAACTGACACGTTGTAGTCCTACATCAGTTGTACAACTTCAGTGTGGACTTTACAGGTCCCTATGGCTGTGTTTACACAGGCTGAACAATTCTGGGTTCTTTTCTTTCACTCATTGGCTTTTGACCAATCAGATCAGCTTATTTTGCCAATGAACAGGAAAAATATCAGAATTGGGCTTCCCGTGTAAAACGCAGGTGATATTCTGGGTTCTGATGGGGTACGACAGTTGAACTGAGCTCATGAGGCATTTATAAGTTAGATTCTGGGTTCTGATGGGGTATGACAGTTGAACTGAGCTCATGAGGCATTTATAAGTTAGATTCTAGGTTCTGATGGGGTATGACAGTTGAACTGAGCTCATGAGGCATTTATAAGTTAGATTCTGGGTTCTGATGGGGTATGACAGTTGAACTGAGCTCATGAGGCATTTATAAGTTAGATTCTGGGTTCTGATGGGGTATGACAGTTGAACTGAGCTCATGAGGCATTTATAAGTTAGATTCTGGGTTCTGATGGGGTATGACAGTTGAACTGAGCTCATGAGGCATTTATAAGTTAGATTCTGGGTTCTGAGTGTGGTATGACAGTTGAACTGAGCTCATGAGGCATTTATAAGTTAGATTCTGGGTTCTGATGGGGTATGACAGTTGAACTGAGCTCATGAGGCATTTATAAGTTAGATTCTGGGTTCTGATGGGGTATGACAGTTGAACTGAGCTCATGAGGCATTTATAAGTTAGATTCTGGGTTCTGATGGGGTGTGACAGTTGAACTGAGCTCATGAGGCATTTATAAGTTAGATTCTGGGTTCTGATGGGGTATGACAGTTGAACTGAGCTCATGAGGCATTTATAAGTTAGATTCTGGGTTCTGATGGGGTATGACAGTTGAACTGAGCTCATGAGGCATTTATAAGTTAGATTCTGGGTTCTGATGGGGTATGACAGTTGAACTGAGCTCATGAGCTCAAAAGTTAGATTCTTCAAGAATCAATGGGTACATACTGTATCATTAATCTATAAGTCAAAAAATTGATTTAGCAACTGCCGATTTACAGTGAGGGAAAAAAGTATTTGATCCCCTGCTGATTTTGTACGTTTGCCCACTGACAAAGAAATTATCAGTCTATAATTTTAATGGGAGGTTTATTTGAACAGTGAGAGACAGAATAACAACAAAAAAATCCAGAAAAAGGCATTTCTAAAATGTTATAAATTGATTTGCATTTTAATGAGGGATATAAAGTATTTGACCCCCTCTCAATCAGATAGATTTCTGGCTCCCAGGTGTATTTTATACAGGTAACGAGCTGAGATTAGGAGCACACTCTTAAAGGGAGTGCTCCTAATCTCAGTTTGTTACCTGTATAAAAGACACCTGTCCACAGAAGCAATAGATCAATCAGATTCCAAACTCTTCACCATGGCCAAGAACAAAGAGCTCTCCAAGGATGTCAGGGACAAGATTGTAGACCTACACAAGGCCGGAATGGGCTACAAGACCATCGCCAAGCAGCTTGGTGAGAAGGTGACAACAGTTGGTGCGATTATTCGCAAATGGAAGAAACACAAAATAACTGTCAATCTCCCTCGGCCTGGGGCTCCATGCAAGATCTCACCTCGTGTAGTTGCAATGATGATGAGAACGGTGATGAATCAGCCCAGAACTACACGGGAGGATCTTGTCAATGATCTCAAGGCAGCTGGGACCATAGTCACCAAGAAAACAATTGGTAACACACTACGCCGTGAAGGACTGAAATCCTGCAGCGCCTGCAAGGTCCCCCTGCTCAAGAAAGCACATATACAGGGCCGTCTGAAGTTTGCCAATGAACATCTGAATGATTCAGAGGAGAACTGGGTGAAAGTGTTGTGGTCAGATGAGACCAAAATCGAGCTCTTTGGCATCAACTCAACTCGCCGTGTTTGGAGGAGGAGGAATGATGCCTATGACCCCAAGAACACCATCCCCACCGTCAAACATGGAGGTGGGAAACATTATGCTTTGGGGGTGTTTTTCTGCTAAGGTGACAGGACAACTTCACCGCATCAAAGGGACGATGGACAGGGCCATGTACCATCAAATCTTGGGTGAGAACCTCCTTCCCTCAGCCAGGGCATTGAAAATGGGTCGTGGATGGGTATTCCAGCATGACAATGACCCAAAACACACGGCCAAGGCAACAAAGGAGTGGCTCAAGAAGAAGCACATTAAGGCCCTGGAGTGGCCTAGCCAGTCTCCAGATCTTAATCCCATAGAAAATCTGTGGAGGGAGCTGAAGGTTCGAGTTGCCAAACGTCAGCCTCAAAACCTTAATGACTTGGAGAAGATCTGCAAAGAGGATTGGAACAAAATCCCTCCTGAGATGTGTGCAAACCTTGTGGCCAACTACAAGATACGTCTGACCTCTGTGATTGCCAACAAGGGTTTTGCCACCAAGTACTAAGTCATGTTTTGCAGAGGGGTCAAATACTTATTTCCCTCATTAAAATGCAAATCAATTAATAACATTTTTGACATGCGTTTTTCTGGATTTTTGTTTTGTTATTCTGTCTCTCACTGTTCAAATAAACCTACCATTAAAATTATAGACTGATCATTTCTTTGTCAGTGGGCAAACGTACAAAATCAGCAGGGGATCAAATACTTTTTTCCCTCACTGTATGTACATGGTTTGAGTCAATTTCATTTTAATTCCAGTTAATTCAGAAAGTTAACCAAATTCCAATGCCAAATTGTCTTAATTGAAAAGCATTGAGGAGAATTGGAATTAGATTTTCAGTCTACTTCCTGAATTGACTGACATTTTAATGGAATTGACCCCAACCCTGACTATGTATTGGTTTACCAACCTTTCTCAATATATTTTTCAATGATGAATTCTCACACACAGGGGCCATTTTGAGGCAGAACCATTCTGTGTCAGTTTTGAGCCACAGCACTTGTCAGTTGCACTGCAGAGACTGGGTTAAGATGTCAACAAACCTGTCTTGGGGTTGATGAACATGGCAGGTGGCATGTTGAGATAGTCAACCTGTCTCTTAAAGTCGTCCAGTTCAGCAGTGGTGAGCTCCCTTCACTTACCTGGAACATTAAGTCAATATAGTGAATACACATGACTTCATTTAGTGAATTACATGACTCATTTCTTTATTTTATTCAGTTCAATCCAATTAAACTGAATCCAATCCAATTCAATTCAACAGAGTCCAATCAATTCAATTCCAATCCATTCAATATGATTCAATTCAGTTGTTACTGGCGATTTCCAGAGAGGTGTAGGTGTGTCCATGGATGGTGGTTGTAGTCTGGGTCAGATAACAGTCTGGACAGGTAGACAGGAAGATGGTGGTGGAAGAGACAACAAACACTGTGGAGACAGACAGACAGACAGACAGACAGGCAGGCAGGCCTAAAGTAGTGCACTATAAAGGGAATAGGGTTCCAGGTCTAAAGTAGTGCACTATAAAGGGAATAGGGTTCCAGGTCTAAAGTAGTGCACTATAAAGGGAATAGGGTTCCAGGTCTAAAGTAGTACTATAAAAGGGAATAGGGTTCCAGGTCTAAAGTAGTGCACTATAAAGGGAATAGGGTTCCAGGTCTAAAGTAGTGCACTATAAAGGGAATAGGGTTCCAGGTCTAAAGTAGTGCACTATAAAGGGAATAGGGTTCCAGGTCTAAAGTAGTGCACTATAAAGGGAATAGGGTTCCAGGTCTAAAGTAGTGCACTATAAAGGGAATAGGGTTCCAGGTCTAAAGTAGTGCACTATAAAGGGAATAGGGTTCCATTTGGGACAACATGTTCTACTAACTCCAGCTTAGCATGTGGTCTTCCAGAGTCAGGGGGAGGTTGTTACTACAACATCTGGAGCCCTGTCTAAAGGGGGGAGGAGGAGGAGGAGGAGGGAGGAGGAGGAGGAGGAGGAGGAGGAGGAGGGAGGAGGAGGAGGAGTCTGAGCAGGAGGAGGAGGAGTCTGAGCAGGAGTAGGAAGAGAACGAAAAGAGGTTAGTTCAATACCTGCTGGCGTCCAGAAAGAAAACAAATATTATTTCGGTAAGGTCTGGCAAACACACGTCCAAAACACACACGTATGTAAATACCAACACAGCGTGTATCCGCAAAATCATCACACACAGGCAAGTCGATTAGTATTTTGTGTAAATGGAGAATATGATGGACAAGCTTATTCATAACAATAAAAAGGTTAATAACAAGATGCAATCATTTGCCGTTAGATAATTACAAATAGACTGATATTTCCTAGGCTATTATTTATTTCGTTTCCATGATCATTGCATAATAAATTCCTCACCTTTTCTGTGATGGTTTCATACTCACGTGGTAGCATATAGAACTACAACAAGGTTACTGTTCCAACCATCTCTAGTTTAATTGCAAGTATTTTGCTCTATAATACCAGGGGTCTCATTTATAAACGTTGCCTACACACAAAATATGCCACAAAACATGCATGTGCCACTTTTCACGGAACTTGACCTGAGAATTTGCTAATCCTCCTGCAAACTTTAGACCATGCGTGCGCACAGTTTCTAGTGGTTGAAGTCTTGCATATTAAGAAGGCAAAAGTAGCCTAGTAAATTTTTGTGCAAATAGGGAATATATGACGAGACTCTTATTCATAACAAAACAACTGGTAGGCCTAGCTAAATACAATAACAAGATGCAATCATTTGCCCCTAGTGAAAATCCATTTATCTTTACATTCTAAAATAATTAGAAATAGGCATACATTGCCTGTTATTGCAGAACAAAGCCTATACTCGCCAAATAGCCTATAGGCCTACAACAAGTTAGGATTGGCTACCATTCGTCCCATCTCTCATTTAATAGGACCAACTTCACAGTAGTAAATAGATCAGCTACAGTATTTCCAGCAGCCTATTTTGCTCTATGCGATCCGATCCGAAGCGCAGTTTAACGTTAGAACAGACGATTCACCTTTTCCCTTGACGTTTGTAGGCGACTGAATGATGTAATGTGACATTTCTTGCGTAGAAAATATTTCATTTACAAACATAATACATTATCATAGCATAATAAATTACTCACCTTTTCTGGCCATGATGAGTTCATATTCCCGATGTAGCCATACAACAAATTACCATGCGCATTTCTCATTTAATTGGGCCTATTTACATTTACATTTACGTCATTTAGCTGACGCTCTTATCCAGAGCGACTTACATTATTATTTTCATACTGGCCCCCCGTGGGAAACGAACCCACAACCCTGGCGTTGCAAACACCATGCTCTATCAACTGAGCTACCTCCCTGCCTGCCATTCCCTCCCCTACCCTGGACGACGCTGGGCCAATTGTGCGCCGCCCCATTGGTCTCCCGGTTGCGGCCGGCTACAGCAGAGCCTGGATTCGAGCCAGGATCTCTAGTGGCACAGCTAGCACTGCGATGCAGTGCCTTAGACCACTGCGCCACTCGGGAGACACTATTAAAACATTACTGCATTCAAACGATCTGTTTACAGGTCCACAACAATTTGCAATTGTTTTTGTCTTTCAGAAACGGTCAGATAGACCTACAGCAAATGTCACTGTAAAATAAAAGATTCTGCCAACATCTTCAAAGACATTTGATCAAGTTCGCCATGGATATTTCCTTTAGATATACTGTCTGGGCCTAATTCCAATCCTTCCAAAGTATACAGCAAATAAGGGCGTTATTGTCACCATAAAAGATTGATGATGGGTGTATTTCATAACGCTAGTTCATGCAGGCACCGTTTTACAACAGGTCTGATTTATAACTGCAAACATGAATGCGCCAAGTTTATACATCTCAATGCTTTTGTGCACATTTATCAATTTATAAATATTGTGTAGAAACTAACCTAAAATACTACTTATAAACGCTATTTTAAATGTTGGTATGCATACAAAAAGTGTGATGTATCAACCAATCCTATGACGCAAACGTAGGAGGTCGCCATTGATAAATACCAGTTGTTCTCAGCCTCAGTTCTTGTGTATTACTTTGGCTATTTAGCATTTAGAAACGCCCCTAATTAACCAGATATGGTCAAAATCATCCCTTTAAAGCCCGTGGGGAATGTACAAAGCCGTACAATGAAATGAAACAACAAAAGCTACGAAAAAACTTTTCCTAGACTGAAATAGAGGTGCTAGTGTCGATATTTAATACAACCAAAAGTTTCTGCTGAATGAACAAGTCGCTCAACAGACTCTTACCCTGCCCCCACCACCCAACAGACTCTTACCCTGCCCCCACCACCCAACAGACTCTTACCCTGCCCCCACCACCCAACAGACTCTTACCCTGCCCCCACCAGCCAAGCCAACGGACTCTTACCCTGCCCCCACCAGCCAAGCCAACGGACTCTTACCCTGCCCCCACCACCCAACAGACTCTTACCCTGCCCCCACCACCCAACAGACTCTTACCCTGCCCCCACCACCCAACAGACTCTTACCCTGCCCCCCACCACCCAACAGACTCTTACCCTGCCCCCACCACCCAACAGACTCTTACCCTGCCCCCACCACCCAACAGACTCTTACCCTGCCCCCACCACCCAACAGACAATTACCCTGCCCCCACCACCCAACGGACTCTTACCCTGCCCCCACCACCCAACGGACTCTTACCCTGCCCCCCACCACCCAACGGACTCTTACCCTGCTTCCCACCACCCAACAGACTCTTACCCTGCCCCCACCACCCAACAGACTCTTACCCTGCCCCCACCACCCAACAGACTCTTACCCTGCCCCCACCACCCAACAGACTCTTACCCTGCCCCCCACCACCCAACAGACTCTTACCCTGCCCCCACCACCCAACAGACTCTTACCCTGCCCCCACCACCCAACAGACTCTTACCCCTGCCCCCACCACCCAACAGACTCTTACCCTGCCCCCACCACCCAACATACTCTTACCCTGCCCCCACCACCCAACAGACTCTTACCCTGCCCCCACCAGCCAAGCCAACGGACTCTTACCCTGCCCCCACCAGCCAAGCCAACGGACTCTTACCCTGCCCCCACCACCCAACAGACTCTTACCCTGCCCCCACCACCCAACAGACTCTTACCCTGCCCCCACCACCCAACAGACTCTTACCCTGCCCCCCACCACCCAACGGACTCTTACCCTGCCCCCCACCACCCAACGGACTCTTACCCTGCCCCCACCACCCAACGGACTCTTACCCTGCCCCCACCACCCAACGGACTCTTACCCTGCCCCCACCACCCAACAGACTCTTACCCTGCCCCCACCACCCAACAGACTCTTACCCTGCCCCCACCACCCAACAGACTCTTACCCTGCCCCACCACCCAGTTGTAAATGTCTACATATTATTATCATCTTTAGATTGTCTCATTCACTTCTCTTGATTTGATTTGATTTATTTTGACCTGCGCTGTTGGAGCCCAGAGCACAAGATTTTGCGTCCCTCTCCATGTGACTAATAAACTCATCTAATCTAATTAACGATGGGATTTTAAAGTGTTTTCTAAAATTGATTATTATAATATTATTATTATTATTAATAGTAGCATCATAAATAATGTTATTTGTATTACTGCTGTTACCATGACAACTGTCTAGTAATCATTACTTTCAATGCTGTTAACAAATGTCAGTGCTATAATATTATTTGTGCTATAAAGGCGGTTGACTTTATTGCTTTTTTCCATATTGTTAAACAACATTCTAAGTCACAATACATTCCTTTTAATTGACATGTACAACATGTATTTGACAGGGATACTGCACATCAATCAACATTTCTGTAAATGTGCCAGATTTAACTGTAGTCCCTGGGCAGGTAGATATACATAGAAAAATACAACGTTATAAAACATTTAGTAAAACATTGTGTATAGATGGGGGCTGATTGGTCCTTCAGCCACTCTCAAGTCATTGGTAAAGGGGAGAGAGGTTGAACAGCTCCTTATATGTCCTTCAGCCACTCTCAAGTCATTGGTAAAGGGAGAGAGGTTGAACAGCTCCTTATATGTCCTTCAGCCACTCTCAAGTCATTGGTAAAGGGGTGAGAGGTTGAACAGCTCCTTATATGCCCTTCAGCCACTCTCAAGTCATTGGTAAAGGGGAGAGAGGTTGAACAGCTCCTTATATGTCCTTCAGGCACTCTCAAGTCATTGGTAAAGGGGTGAGAGGTTGAACAGCTCCTTATATGTCCTTCAGCCACTCTCAAGTCATTGGTAAAGGGGAGAGAGGTTGAACAGCTCCTTATATGTCCTTCAGCCACTCTCAAGTCATTGGTAAAGGGGGTGAGAGGTTGAACAGCTCCTTATATGTCCTTCAGCCACTCTCAAGTCATTGGTAAAGGGGAGAGAGGTTGAACAGCTCCTTATATGTCCTTCAGCCACTCTCAAGTCATTGGTAAAGGGGTGAGAGGTTGAACAGCTCCTTATATGTCCTTCAGCCACTCTCAAGTCATTGGTAAAGGGGGTGAGAGGTTGAGCAGCTCCTTATGTCTGTCAATGGTCAATGTGCTCTCACTGAGAAAACTGCTGATAGACTGAGGTGGTTGTGTTGATATCCAGCCCCTCTCATTAACCTCTATCAGGCCAACACTGTACAATATATTCATAAAATACATTTCTGTGGTTTTAAGTTGAATGCCAAATTCTCAGAGCCATTTTCCCGGACACATTCACAGTGAGTATGCAAATATAGTAAGTAAATTCCAATAACATCACAATGCATGCTTACAATGCGTATACAATGAAATTTTAAATCTAAAGTTTAAAATACACAGACATCAGGTAGGTAGGTGTGTTGGTGTGAGAGAGAGACAGAGTTGTATCAACATGTTCTGCTAGATAGGGGTCCAGCTAGGTACCTAGTGGAGGACTAACTGATCCTCCTGCTAGATAGGGGTCCATACCTAGGTACCTAGTGGAGGACTAACTGACCCTCCTGCTAGATAGGGGGTCCATACCTAGGTACCTAGTGGAGGACTAACTGACCCTCCTGCTAGATAGGGGTCCAGCTAGGTACCTAGTGGAGGACTAACTGACCCTCCTGCTAGATAGGGGTCCAGCTAGGTACCTAGTGGAGGACTAACTGACCCTCCTGCTAGATAGGGGTCCAGCTAGGTACCTAGTGGAGGACTAACTGACCCTCCTGCTAGATAGGGGGTCCAGCTAGGTACGTAGTGGAGGACTAACTGACCCTCCTGCTAGATAGGGGTCCATACCTAGGTACCTAGTGGAGGACTAACTGACCCTCCTGCTAGATAGGGGTCCATACCTAGGTACCTAGTGGAGGACTAACTGACCCTCCTGCTAGATAGGGGTCCAGCTAGGTACCTAGTGGAGGACTAACTGACCCTCCTGCTAGATAGGGGTCCAGCTAGGTACCTAGTGGAGGACTAACTGACCCTCCTGCTAGAAAGGAGTCCAGCTAGGTACCTAGTGGAGGACTCACTGACCCTCCTGCTAGATAGGGGTCCAGCTAGGTACCTAGTGGAGGACTAACTGATCCTCCTGCTAGATAGGGGTCCAGCTAGGTACCTAGTGAAGGACTAACTGATCCTCCTGCTAGATAGGGGTCCAGCTAGGTACCTAGTGGAGGACTAACTGATCCTCCTGCTAGATAGGGGTCCATACCTAGGTACCTAGTGGAGGACTAACTGACCCTCCTGCTAGATAGGGGTCCAGCTAGGTACCTAGTGGAGGACTAACTGATCCTCCTGCTAGAAGATCCACACCTCCAGGAGGCTGCAGAAGGAGAGAGGCTGTGTGGCTGGACCTTTGGTTAGTTTATTGCTATTATAGTGGTCATGTTTGATTGACATTTTCTGTACATTTTTAGAAGCCTGAATTAAAGCAACAGACAACAAGACCATGTTGAACCACCCTGCCTGTCTATTCTGCCTGGTTTCCCCACACCCAGGGGTTGGCTACAACTTTAGATCTGAAGCTGTGACCAAAGATAGGGGTCCAGCTCCCCAAGAAGGTTGATCATCCTGGAACATGACTCAGTTCCTTTTCTCAACACCATGTCGATGATGTCACGTGCCTTCTCTGCCCTCTCAGCTATCACCTTTACTGACTCCATTTCCTCCTGGTTGATGACTGTGTGTTGCAGGAGTCCGTCCAGCAGACCATCCAGGACAGGTCCTGACACTCGTCTCACAAACTCTGTCCGTACAGAACGCAGCTGCTGCTCTGCAGAACCAGTCAGACTGCTCTCAGCCGGACGCCCTATCCCCAACACAGCACCTGAGAGAGGCAGGTTACAAAATAACTACATTTGTTAATTCACATTTACATTTCAGACATTTAGAAACAGACTTCTTTCAGAGTGACCTACAGTAAAAGTCTTCATTGTATTATTAATCTTTGCATTAAGAACACATTCTGTAACAATAACAACCTGCATCAATGAACACATCACACCACTACTGTTTCATTCATATTTAGGGTCGGTTTTCACAGACGTAGAAAAAGATGCTGGGGCATTCAGAACCAGGCTAATCTACATCACGTCCTGGAGGAGATGTCATTCAGAACCAGGCTAATCTACATCAAGTCCTGGAGGAGATGTCATTGGGGCATTCAGAACCAGGCTAATCTACATCACGTCCTGGAGGAGATGTCATTCAGAACCAGGCTAATCTACATCAAGTCCTGGAGGAGATGTCATTGGGGCATTCAGAACCAGGCTAATGTACATCAAGTCCTGGAGGAGATGTAATTGGGGCATTCAGAACCAGGCTAATCTACATCAAGTCCTGGAGGAGATGTCATTCAGAACCAGGCTAATCTACATCAAGTCCTGGAGGAGATGTCATTGGGGCATTCAGAACCAGGCTAATGTACATCAAGTCCTGGAGGAGATGTCATTCAGAACCAGGCTACTGTACATCAAATCCTGGAGGAGATGTCATTGGAGCATTCAGAACCAGGCGAATCTACATCAAGTCCTGGAGGAGATGTCATTGTTCTTGAAGACAGCCTTTTATAATCAGGACTAGTCCAACAGTAAACCATGTCGACTGGCCCTCAAGCCATTGGTTTGTACAGTGCATTTGGAAAGTATTCAGACCCCTTAACTTTTTCCACATTTTGTTACGTTACAGCCTTATTTTAAAATGGATTAACTACATGTTTTTCCTCATCAATCTACACACAATACCCCATAATGACAAAGCGAAAACAGGTTTTTGTAAATGTTTACAAATGTATTAAAAATAAAAAGACAGAAATACCTTATTTACATAAGTATTCAGACCCTTTGCTATGAGACTCGAAATTGAGCTCAGGTGCATCCTGTTTCCATTGATCATCCTTGAGATGTTTCTACAACTTGATTGGAGTCCACCTGTGGTAAATTCAATTGATTGGACATGATTTGGAAAGGCACACACCTGTCTATATAAGGTCCCACAGTTGACAGTGCATGTCAGAGCAAAACCAAGCAATGAGGTCGAAGGATTATGTCAAGGCCCAGATCTGGGGAAGGGGTACCGAAAAAGTTATGCAGCATTGAAGGTCCCCAAGAACACAGTGGCCTCCATCATTCTTAAATGGAAGAAGTTCGGAACCACCAAGACTCTTCCTAGAGCTGGCCGCCCGGACAAACTGAGCAAGCGGGGGAGAAGGGCCTTGGTCAGGGAGGTGACTAAGAACCCGATGGTCACTCTGACAGAGCTCCAGAGTTCCTCTGTGGAGATGGGAGAACCTTCCAGAAAGACAACCATCTCTGCAGAACTCCACCAATCAGGCCTTTATGGTAGAGTGGCCAGACGGAAGCCACTCCTCAGTAAAAGGCACATGACAGCCCGCTGGAGTTTGCCAAAAGGCACCTAAGGGCTCTCAGACCATGAGAAACAAGATTCTCTGGTCTGATGAAACTAAGATTGAACTCTTTGGCCTGAATGCCAAGCGTCACATCTGGAAGAACCCTGGCACCATCCCTACGGTGAAGCATGGTGGTGGCAGCATCATGCTGTAGGGATGTTTTTCAGAAGCAGGGACTAGGAGACTAGTCAGGATCGAGGGAAAGATGAACTCAGCAAAGTACAGAGAGATCCTTGATGAAAACCTGCTCTAGAGCGCTCAGGACCGCAGACTGGGGCCAAGGTTCACCTTCCAACGGGACAACTACCCTAAGCACATAGACAAGACAACGCAGAGAGTGGCTTCGGGACAAGTCTCTGAATGTCCTTGAGTGGCCCAGCCAGAGCCCGGACTTGAACACGATCGAACATCTCTGGAGAGACCTGAAAATAGCTGTGCAGCGACGCTCCCCATCCAACCTGACAGAGCTTCGAGAAGAATGGGAGAAACTCCCAAATACAGGTGTGCCAAGCTTGTAGCGTCATACCCAAGAAGACTCAAGGCTGTAATCGCTCCAAAGGTGCTTCAACAAAGTTCTGAGTAAAGGGTCTGAATACTTATGTAAATGTGATATTTCAGGTTTTTTTATATATACATTTGCAACAATGTCTAAAAACCTGTTTTTGCTTTGTCATTATGGGGTATTTTGTGCAGATTGATGAGGGGGAAAAACGATTTAATCCATTTTATAATAAGGCTGTAACGTAACAAAATGTGGAAAAAGTCAAGGGGTCTGAATACTTTCTGAATGCACTGTAACTCATGTTTACTTACTTGTTGAATGGGTGGCAGTGATGTATTCATCTGAAAGATAAACAAAATGAGGTTATATCACTCTAAATAGCATCTGTTACAAAAGTACAAAGTTATGATTGACATATGCTCCTACCTTGTGATACCACTTCTTTCCATGCAATCCTCTCATCATCACCCGAATAACTCCATCTCAATGTCAACCCCTGTCATTTTCAAAACCGCCTGAAAAAGCTTGGTGTGGAGTCTCTATGTATGAGATGAATCTTCTGGAGAGAGATGGAGAGAGCGAGAGAGAGATTGCTTGCAATGTAAACATATGTTTCCCATGCCAATAAAGCCATTTGAATTGAGAGCCATCGAGCGAGAGAGAGCAATGGATAGAAATGTGACTTAAATGTCAGATTCATGTTCTTAGTCTACTAAAACTGTACCGGTGGATTGATGTAGGTAGAACAGGGAATGTTCAGTCTGAAGTAACTATTCAGTTTGAAGGCCTGCTCTGGTCTTGAGATGAGAACCCTTGAAGACCCTTCAGACTTTTCCTGTTGTTCCACAGCCTGCGAAACGAGGCATGAAATACACAGCCAGTCAATGTATAGTCTTATTCAAACATTATTCAGAAAACTAGCAACACACTATTATCTTCATGTTATGAGTGTCAACATAAACCGTACCACTGCTTAGTTAAGGTCACCTCTAAAAGAATGGTACCTCACCTGTATTTGGCTGGGGTTACTGGGGAACAGGTATAGACGTGGAATTAGTGTTTGCTTTTTCACTGACAGATAGAGCATCAGCTCACAGTGGACATCTATGTTCCGCGTAAAGATATGGCTCAGTATAACAGAGATAACTGAGAACTTGGGATGGAGAATTTTGGCATGGAATCTGGTGACCTCATGCACTTCCTCAACAGACACTCCATGTTCCTCTACATTAAGAATCTTCATCTCATTCCTCAGGGAAGGGTTGGTCCCTGAACAACACAATAAAAAGAGACAGAAAGACAAATATTGTATTATTCATCCAACTAAAACACAAAGAATATGCAGTATCAGATCACAGTAAACAAACTCCCAGAATATTCATTCAGGAAGTGAAACTCAGTTACATGGAAATGTATTTCTGAATACTATGTCTATATGGTTTTACCTAAACAGACAAAGTGTGGCAGATGAACTTCCTCCAGTTCACCTAACTCCATAGTGATGTCCAGCAATGGACCACCTTGTCCGTACTGCATGTCTATCAGAAGGTGACTGTAGGGATACCAGTTCCTGAAGAGATACTTCAGAATGACATCTCTCTCACACACCCAGCGGAGCCCAGACACTGTGCACTCATAACGCCCTTTGGGTGACCTGTGCCTGAGGGCAACAACAAGATATGGTAGAGAGGGTCAATCGTCAAATGGAGAGGTTGGATTAGAAGACTATTCCCAAAGGTAATGGGGAAATACACTAGCAAGTGGAATGAAATGTTAAAAGTAGTTATTTTACCTGAACATTGTCACTCCCTGGACAGTGGAAGTCAAGGGTTCAATCTGAAGCCAGTGTGTGGAGTCCTGAACAAGGACAAGCATGTCAGTTATACATATGGGGCAGTTTCCTGGACAAAGATTGAGTCTAGTGCTGGATTTAAAGCATGATCAATGGAAGTTTCAATAGAAAGTTATTTAAGGTCCAGGACTAGGCTTAATCTGTGTCCGGGAAATGGCCCATTAACCAAAGTAACTAATCTAATGTATTTATTCAATGTTACATGGAATGCTGGTATGACAACAGCTAAAATCCTGCATTCCTACAAGCAGAACACAGGACTGTCTATATCCCAGTATGAATGGTTGGTCAGTACACACCTGGCTTTCAGGACTGTGTTTATATTACTAAAGCAGAACACAGGACTGTCTATATCCCAGTATGAATGGTTGGTCAGTACACACCTGGCTTTCAGACTGTGTTTATATTACTAAAGCAGAACACAGGACTGTCTATATCCCAGTATGAATGGTTGGTCAGTACACACCTGGCTTTCAGACTGTGTTTATATTACTAAAGCAGAACACAGGACTGTCTATATCCCAGTATGAATGGTTGGTCAGTACACACCTGGCTTTCAGACTGTGCCTGACTCCTGCAGGTATGTAAAAGTGAGAATTGACATTATGACTTACCTCAACATGGTCACAAGTCTTACAGCTCTGAGGAATCCCCTGAAGTCAAAAGTAGTTGTTATTTAAAACGGATAATCTCATGTAATAATGAATTAATAAATATTAAACAGACTTGTAATAAAAATGAATGTAAGTGAGCAACTGTCTCCAGAATGTACACTCATTATCATACCATAATCTGACATTAGTGTTATATTAATGAATGTTTGTGGAAGCAGGAAACAACATGGTTCTGGTCCATGTTTTGTAGATGTTGGGGGCCTGATTTCTGGTAGATCCCAGGATGAGAGCTTAAAGGTAGAGTCAGCTAAATGATGTTGTACGAGCAGCACCGCCAGATATTGTGATGAGCAAGATGCCTGACTTCTCTCTCACACAGTATCTGCCCATGTGCACGGGTTCTCTTCACTCTTACAGCGTGGTAGCCACGGGACCAAAACAGAGAAGTTTAGCATCGCGCTCCAATGCCCTTAGTTGTTGTAGAAGTTTACCCACTATGATGTTTACTTTGTGCATCTACATCCATATTGCTGACTCTACCTTTTAAGTTTGTTTTGACCAAATAGATCATGATTGTGTTCCTTGCCTGGGACTCCAAGTATAATGAACGCTTTAAAGTATTTTGATTGAAAAACAATTAAATCAGTTAACGCTCACATTTCTCAGGTCCAGGCTTGATACAACACTCTCCACCATGGTCTCTGGTGTTGGGAAAGCAGATGGATAGACTGTGATTAAACTAAATACAACTTATAAAGGCTTTATATAGCATACATACAGTCTTCATAAGCAATACAAAGGGTGTATAAAGGGTGACAGAACACTATGTGCATTGCCAAATGTGACATAACACTATGTCAACTTCCATGAAGTCAATACTGATGGTGACATTACAGGTGACATTGCTTATCTTGATGAAAGCCCTTAGAGATGTGATGTCACCCGGTATCATGAGTTACTGTCTGTAGGTCCAACAGAACACATTAAAACACACCACTACTACTAATCTAACTGTCTGTAGGATTCCAACAGAACACATTAAAACACACCAACAACAAATAATAATGTCTGTAGGTCCAACAGAACACATTAAAACACACCACCACTACTAATCTAACTGTCTGTAGGTCCAACAGAACACATTAAAACACACCACTACTACTAATCTAACTGTCTGTAGGTCCAACAGAACACATTAAAACACACCACTACTAATCTAATTGTAGGAATGATTCCAGAGGAAAACACATGATAAAACATTGCTACGACTAACCTTTGAATGTGTTGGTCATCTATCTGACACAGGGTCACTGAGGAGGAGGAATAAACCCCAAACCCAGGATGAGGGGTTCAGTGAATGTGGTGTGTTCTGTGTAATGGTGTGTCAGTGTACCAGAGGAGGACACACTATAGAAGGACAAAGTACCAGCTGGCCAGTCCAGATACACTCCAACTCTGTTAGAAACAGGACCAGGGATGGATATGCTACGGACTCCCCGCATGGAAAAAGTGATAACCTCCGTCATAGCGAGAATAAACCCCAGGACTTCCTATTGGCTCCAATCCAACTGTCATATTTCTTTCCCTTCCTCTTCATTCCTCTGTACGCCACACCAATGTTACCATCATAACCACCCCTCCACCTCCCAGTAGTAACGAGATCCAGATAAGACTTCTCTGCAGAGAACTTGGGGATGATGGTCAAATCTGTCTGGATGGTCTTCATAATGCTGCTTCTCCTCCACCCGTGTCACCTTCCTGTTCCTCTCAGACAGTATCAGGTTTGGGTTTGCTGTATTTGGGTCCAGGGTGAGATGACAGGCATCTGTAGACAAAAGGAGAGTTTAATCAAACCACATCTTCATATAAAATGTAGTTTTTGTAGGTACAGAACAAGTATTGATTAGTTACTATGTTACTGTAGTTCTGAATATGCAGTTAATTAGGATTGAAGAGACTTACATTTCCTCAGCCCTGATTTCAGCCTGAACTCTCCACCATGATCCACACTGTAGGAGAAACAGGTTATTGACTGACAAAGACCTAATGAAGCAGTCAACATTTAAACCATATTGTTGTGTTCTGGTGCACTATCCAAGTTCATTACTAGAGAAATACAGGTATTCTATCCTACCTACTGCATACAGAACAGAGTACAACAGAGTACATCGTATGTGGTCCTCTGTAGCTCAGCTGGTAGAGCACGGGCGCTTGTAACGCCAAGGTAGTGGGTTCGATCCCCGGGACCACCCATACACAAAAATGTATGCACGCACGACTGTAAGTCGCTTTGGATAAAAGCGTCTGCTAAATGGCATATTATTATTATTATTATTATTATTATTATTATATTATTACAATTCATTACTAGAGACATACAGGTATTCTATCCTACCTACTGCATACAGAACAGAGTACAATTCATTACTAGAGACATACAGGTATTCTATCCTACCTACTGCATACAGAACAGAGTACAATTCATTACTAGAGAAATACAGGTATTCTATCCTACCGACTGCATACAGAACAGAGTACAATTCATTACTAGAGACATACAGGTATTCTATCCTACCTACTGCATACAGAACAGAGTACAATTCATTACTAGAGACATACAGGTATTCTACCCAACCTACTGCATACAGAACAGAGTACAATTATTTACTAGAGACATACAGGTATTCTACCCAACCTACTGCATACAGAACAGAGTACAATTCATTACTAGAGACATACAGGTATTCTATCCTACCTACTGCATACAGAACAGAGTACAATTCCAACAGGATATCAGAGATGCAGAAGAAGAGTATTCATGTGGTGATGATGTATGCTGTGTTGGAGTGCTAAGCCTGCTGGGTAAACGTCTCCTGTATTCTACCATCATGTCCTCATGTTACTGAACCTACTACACTTCATAGGACACAACCACTGCTCACACTATTAGGACATCTATTCTGACTTACTTCAGCTTCATCAGTTTATCTGTGGGATCCACCAGAGCAGCTGAAAGCAGTCCCCTGCAGAGTCTCCTGGGTGATTGTAGCTCAGGTCCAGCTCTTTCAGGTGGGAGGGGTTTGACCTCAGAGCTGAAGACAGAGCAGCACAGCCCTCCTCTGTGACCAGACAGCCAGACAGCCTACAGAGAGACACAACAGCTCTCTAGGTTGGTGGACTGGTGTCAATCATCTTGTAGGACACCCATATATTTGTCAATGACACAAACATTGTGATGAAACATCAGATGTTCAGAGTATTTGTTTTACTAAGCTCAGTACCGACCTGACTGAAACAGCTGTACTTACCCCAGTGTGTGTAGTTTAAAGTCTGGATCCTCCAGTCCAGCAGAGGGCAGTGTAACTCAGCTCAGTACCGACCTGACTGAAACAGCTGTACTTACCCCAGTGTGTGTAGTTTAAAGTCTGGATCCTCCAGTCCAGCAGAGGGCAGTGTAACTCAGCTCAGTACCGACCTGACTGAAACAGCTGTACTTACCCCAGTGTGTGTAGTTTACAGTCTGGATCCTCCAGTCCAGCAGACAGCAGTGTAACTCCTGAGTCCTGCAGGTCATTGTCTCTCAGCTCCAGTTGTTTCAGTTGTGAGTTGGGTGAACTCAGGACTGAGGCCAGATCTGAACAGCAACCCTCTGTCAGACCACACTGACCTAGACTAGAGGACAGAAGAGCACATGATTAACAAATGTTTAAAACATCCACATAATAACTCATACTGAAGAAAGTTAACTCACACTAGTGTCTGTATGTTGCAGAGTGGACTGGTTAGTCCAACACAGAGCAGCTTCACTCCTCTGTCTCCCAGGTCATTGTAGCTGAGGTCCAGTTCTCTCAGGGGGGAGTTTGGTGTCTGCAGAGCTGAAGCCAGAGTCTCACAGGATTCATATGTGAGTTTACAGCCAGCCAGTCTGGAGAGAGGAGATATAGTGATACACTGATAAATATGCAAAGCTTTAAGAATAATGAGATGCATTAAGACAATAACAGAAGGACACATGATTAACCAATGTTAAAAACATACTAACTCACTCAAGATATTTACCTTAGTTTTATATATGTTATGTATGTTTCTGGATATGTCCCAAAAATGTTAAAATAATGTTAAAAACATACACATACTAACTATACTGAACAGAAATATAAACGCAACATGTAAAGTGTTGGTTCCACGAGCTGTTGCTAGAGAATTTAATGTTAATTTCTCTACCATAAACCGCCTCCAACATCATTTTAAAGAATTTGGCAGTACATCCAACCGGCCTCACAACCACAGACCACTTGTAACCACGCCAGCCCAGGACCTCCACATCCGACTTCTTCACCTGCAGGATGGTCTGAGACAAGCCACCAGGACAGCTGATTTAACTGTGGGTTTTCACAACCGAATAATTTCTGCACAAACTGTCAGAAACCGTCTCAGGGAAGCTCATCTGCGTGCTCGTCATCCTCACCAGGGTCTTGACCTGACTGCAGTTCGGCGTCGTAACCCGACTTCAGTGGGCAAATGCTCACCTTCGATGGCCACTGGCACACTGGAGAAGTGTGCTCTTCACGGATGAATCCCGGTTTCAACTGTACCGGGAAGATGGCAGAAAGAGTGTATGGCGTCGTGATGGCATTGTGTGGGCGGCGGTTTGCTGATGTCAATGTGGTTAACAGAGTGCCCCATGGTGGCGGTGGGGTTATGGTATGGGCAGGCATAAGCTACGGACAATGAACACAATCACATTTTATCGATGGCAATTTGAATGCACAGAGATACCGTGACGAGATCCTGAGGCCCATTGACGTGCCATTCATCTGCTGCCATCACCTCATGTTTCCAGCATGATAATGCACGGCCCCATGTCGCAAGGATCTGTACACAATTCCTGGAAGCTGAAAATGTCCCAGTTCTTCCATGGACTGCATACTCACCAGACATGCATGTTTGGGAGGCTCTGGATCGACGTGTACGACAGCGTCTTCCAGTTCCCCGGCAGTTTTCAGCAACCGCACAGCCATTGAAGAGGAGTGGGACAACATTCCACAGGCCACAATCAACAGCCTGATCAACTCTATGTGAAGGAGATGTGTCGCGCTGCATGAGGCAAATGGTGGTCACACCAGATACGGACTGGTTTTCTGATACACACCCATACTTATTTTTTTAAGGTATCTGTGACCAACAGATGCATATCTGAATTCCCATTTATGTGAAATCCATAGATTAGGGCCTAATGAATTTATTTCAATTGACTGATTTCCTCATATGAACTGTAACTCAGTAAAACCTTTCAAATTGTTATATGTTGCATTTATATTTTTGTTCAGTATACAGTACATACATAATATATAAACACTCACAGTGGATACTGAAGATATTTAACTCACACTAGTGTCTGTATGTTGCAGAGTGGACTGGTTAGTCCCACACAGAGCAGCTCCACTCCTCTGTCTCCCAGGTCATTGTAGCTGAGGTCCAGTTCTCTCAGGGGGGAGTTTGGTGTCTGCAGAGCTGAAGCCAGAGTCTCACAGGATTCATATGTGAGTTTACAGCCAGACAGTCTGGAGAGAGGAGATATGTTGATACACTGTTAAATATGCAAAGCTTTAATAACAATGAGATGCATTAATACAATAACAGAAGGACACATGATTAACCAATGTTAAAAACATACTAACTCACTCAAGATATTTACCTTAGTTTTATATATGTTATGTATGTTTCTGGATATGTCCCAAAATGTTAAAATAATTTTAAAAACATACACATACTAACTATACTGAACAAAAATATAAACCCAACATGTAAAGTGTAGGACCCACGTTTCATGAGCTGAAATAAAAGATCCCAGAAATGTTCCATACGCACAAAAGCATATTTCTCTCAAATGTTGTGCATAAATTTGTTTAGATCCCTGTTAGTGAGCATTTCTCCTTTGTTAAGATAATCCATCCACCTGACAGGTGTGGTATATCAAGAAGGTGATTAAACAGCATGATCATTACACAGGTGCACCTTGTGCTGGGGACGATAAAAGGCCACTCTAAAATGTGCAGTTTTGTCACACAACACAATGCCACAGATGTGTCAAGTTTTGAGGGAGCGTGCAATTGGCATGATGACTGCAGGAATGTCCACCAGAGCTGTTGCTAGAGAATTGAATGTTAATTTCTCTACCATAAACCCCCTCCAACATCGTTTTAGAGAATTTGGCTGTACATCCAACCGGCCTCACAACCGCAGACCACTTGTAACCACGCCAGCCCAGGACCTCCACATCCGACTTCTTCACCTGCAGGATGGTCTGAGACAAGCCACCAGGACAGCCGATTTAACTGTGGGTTTTCACGAACAAATAATTTCTGCACAAACTGTCAGAAACCGTCTCAGGGAAGCTCATCTGCGTGCTTCGTCATCCTCACCAGGGTCTTGACCTGACTGCAGTTCAGCGTCATAACCGACTTCTGTGGGCAAATGCTCACCTTCGATGGCCACTGGCACACTGGAGGAGTGTGCTCTTCACGGATGAATCCCGGTTTCAACTGTACCGGGAAGATGGCAGAAAGAGTGTATGGCGTCAGTGATGGCATTGTGTGGGCGAGCGGTTTGCTGATGTCAACGTTGTGAACAGAGTGCCCCATGGTGGCGGTGGGGTTATGGTATGGGCAGGCATAAGCTACGGACAATGAACACAATCACATTTTATCGATGGCAATTTGAATGCACAGAGATACCGTGGCGAGATCCTGAGGCCCATTCAACCGCCGCCATCACCTCATGTTTCAGCATGATAATGCACGGCCCCATGTCGCAAGGATCTGTACACAATTCCTGGAAGCTGAAATTGTCCCAGTTCTTCCATGGACTGCATACTCACCAGACATGCATGTTTGGGATGCTCTGGATCGGCGTGTACGACAGCGTCTTCCAGTTCCCGGCAGTTTCCAGCAACTTCGCACAGCCATTGAAGAGGAGTGGGACAACATTCCACAGGCCACAATCAACAGCCTGATCAACTCTATGTGAAGGAGATGTGTCGCGCTGCATGAGGCAAATGGTGGTCACACCAGATACGGACTGGTTTTCTGATACACACCCATACTTATTTTTAAGGTATCTGTGACCAACAGATGCATATCTGAATTCCCATTTATGTGAAATCCATAGATTAGGGCCTAATGAATTTATTTCAATTGACTGATTTCCTCATGAACTGTAACTCAGTAAAACCTTTGAAATTGTTGCATGTTGCATTTATATTTTTGTTCAGTATACAGTACATACATAATATATAAACACTCACTGTGGATACTGAAGATAGTTAACTCACACTAGTGTCTGTATGTTGCAGAGTGCACTGGTTAGTCCAACACAGAGCAGCTCCACTCCTCTGTCTCCCAGGTCATTGTAGCTGAGGTCCAGTTCTCTCAGGGGGGAGTTTGGTGTCTGCAGAGCTGAGGCCAGAGTCTCACAGGATTTATATGTGAGTTTACAGCAATCCAGTCTGGAGAGAGGAGATAATCTGTTAGATATACAAATCCTTCAGAATAATGATACTGTATGCATCAACTCAATAGCAGAACTTACAGTGCTCTCTTGCAGGTTTTCACTACCGGGAGCAACCTCTGATAACCTGTCTCTGATGTGGTGTATGTCTTCAGGTCAAACTCCTCCAGCACCTCCTCTGACATCAGTAACAGGTAGGCCAGGGCTGAACATTGTTGAGGTTCTAGCTCTGTTTCTGAAAGAGTTCCTGATCGCAGGGAGGTTTGCATTTCTTCAACTAGAGAGTTGGCACCAAGTTCATTCAGACAGTGGAACAAGTTGATGATCCTTTCTGGTGAGGATTCCCATTCGATGTTGTCTGAAAGGTACCTGACTGTTCTCTCAACTGTTTCCTCATTGCTCTGTGTTGTACTTCCTGTCTGTGTCAGAAGGCCTTGTAACCGATTCTGATTGGACTCCAGTGAGAGACCCAGAAGGAAGCGGAGGAACAGGTCCAGGTGTCCATTCTCACTCTTCAAGGCCTGGTCCACTGCTCTCCTGTGTAAGTCAAACAACTGGATTGACTCCTCCTCTTCATCCTCACTAGTGGGGGAAAAAACATGTTCCTTCTTGTCCAGACATGATTCTAAAGCATGCACTGCTGCTAGAAACTCCTGAATGCTCAGATGCACAAAGCTGTAGACCTTCTCTTGGTTCAGCCCAGATTCTTCTTTAAAGATCTCTGTACACAATGCTGAGTACTCTGATGCCTCTGTGACATCAAGGCCACACTCTCTCAGGTCCTCCTCATCAGAAGATCAGGTTGCCCTTCTGCAGCTGTTGGAAAGCCAGCTTTGCCAGTTTCAGGATCATCTCTTTGTCTGACTGAGACAGTTCCTTTGGGTTTGTCTCTGTGGCTTTGTTGTACTTCCTGTTCTTCACAATGAATTGGATGAGCGTGAAGTGTGTGTACATCTGGGTCTGAGTTTTGGGGACTTCATCCTTCTCTGCCTCTTTCAGCATCATCTCAAGGACAGTGGCTGATATCCAACAGAAGACTGGCATGTGGCACATGATGTGGAGGCTCCTTGATGTCTTCATGTGTTTGATGATTTCATTGGCCAGATTCTGATCTGTGATTTTCTTCCTGAAGTACTCCTCCTTCTGTGGATCATTGAACCCTCGTACCTCTGTCACCTGGTCAACACACTCAGGTGGGATCTGATTGGCTGCTGCAGGCCGTGAGGTTATCCAGAGGAGAGCAGAGGGAAGCAGATTCCCCTTGATGAGGTTTGTCAGCAGCACGTCCACTGAGGTTGGCTTCGTGACATCACAGCACTTCTCATTGTTTTTGAAGTCTAGAGGAAGTCGACACTCATCCAGACCATCAAAAATAAAAACAGTTTTGGTTTCACCATCTTCAATGCTGTCAATCTCTTTCAGCTCTGAGAAGTAGTGGGAAAGAAGTTGCATCAGACTGTATTGGTCCTTTTTCAGGTTCAGATCACGGAAAGGAAGAGGAAACATGAAATTAACGTCCTGATTTGCTTTTCCCTCTGCCCAGTCAAGGATGACCTTCTGCACAGAGACTGTTTTTCCAATGCCAGCGATTCCTTTTGTCAGCACAGTTCTGATAGGTTTGTCTTGTCCAGGTAAAGGCTTGAAGATGTCGTTGCATTTGATTGGTGTCTCTTGTGTGGTTTGTTTCTTGGATGCCATCTCTATCTGTCTCACCTCATGTTCATTATTGACCCCTCCACTTCCACCCTCTGTGATGTAGAGCTCTGTGTAGATGTCCTTTAACAGACTTCCATGGTGTCCAATTCCTTCAGATATGTGTTGATACTTGTGTTTCAGTTTAGCCTTAATGTCTTGTTGGACTGTCAGAAGAGTTTGACCTGTAGGAAAACAATGAGATTGATATTAATCCCATAAAACTAGAAGATTAACTTTTGAAAGTTAAAACTGATCAACATGATCTAATATTAAAGAAGTGATTTGATCAATAGAGAAAGATGTAAGGTGTGGACGGGAGGGCTGTTGTAACTCCCAGTCTTACTCATACCCAGAGGGTTGTGTGTGAACATTACAGCACCCTCGCTGACAATCCCCTCCATCGTCTCAACTGAATCCTGAACGTTTTCATAGTCCAACTGGTAGTCAGAGCTTTTCATCTGTTGTTCAGACATTTTGCCACGTCTCAGAGGTTCCCGGCTGGGTGTAGGTGACTCTGCTCTGGGCTTCTGGACACTTTCAACAAAACAGGGAGACAGATCACTTCATCAATAGTGCATCAATATCACATCAACAACTGCATAGCTGAACTCAAGTCCTGATGTTTCTTTGAAATGAGGGGCTGCTGTTCTGAAGCCTTTTCCAGATTGCAAAAAATCTGAAGCATGTATGGGATTCTCTACTTTACGTAGTCTCTACTCTACTCATTCACTATGGGATTCTCTACTTTACACACAGTCTCTACTCTACTCATTCACTATGGGATTCTCTACTTTACGTAGTCTCTACTCTACTCATTCACTGTATGGGATTCTCTACTTTACGTAGTCTCTACTCTACTCATTCACTGTATGGGATTCTCTACATTACGTAGTCTCTACTCTACTCATTCACTGCCCAGAGAACAGACTACTCTGGCCATTTCAGTGATGAATGGAGAATGGTGCTTGTTTAAAAAAGCTACATCAATCAATGTCTGCAAGATCACATACTGATAGTATTCTACAGAACCCAATATAATAGCATAGTATAAAGTTACTGGAAGACAAAACATTTCTTATGAGATGTTAAGATGACTGTGCGAATTGGTCAAATTTCTCTCTCATGTGGTTAAAACCCAACAGAGTGCCACTAGGCAAAATATGTGCTGTGATTGAAACAAAACACAGGTATGCTGCAGTTTGTTAACATCATCTGCTCTACAATTCACTCACTGTACTTCATTCAAAACACAAAACAGCACTGTACAAAACTCAACTGATTGAGATCAAATGGTTGACTTGCAGAGATGCTTCATGGTCGTTTCACAGGTAAAACTTGAAGAATTTCCAAGACCGGCCTGATTGAAACAGCAAATTTGTCGGCAAACTTTCCAAAATGTCGACAAAACAAAATACGCGGTGGGATCTTTTGTGTTTGTAAAATGTATTATGCGAAAAATGGCGGTGGAAACGCATGTATCCGCAAATATTGATATAATAACCATCATATGGAAGTAAAGTTGGAGTCACGAGATGACATGCTGTGTGGTCCTCCCACTACGACTCAGGAAAGCATGTCGTTTATTAGACTACAGATGAAATAAGTTCTGATGAACTTCACAGGGTGGTGAAAGGGCCCGGTGACAAGCTTGATGCTCCTTTCAATAAATATCCAGGGTCTTATTCTGGTGGGTTCTGTCATCATTACAATCCAGATGATGATCTATGGGGTTATAATGATGACAGAACCCTGACAGTTTGTATTTTGAATTTCATGGTCGCACATTGAGATTCATGGTTGTAAGTACGGTTCCTCTTCAAGCCTCTTCCTGAGATTTGATTGATGGAACAATCTGGCCAATGGTTGCAACAATAGGCAGCTGTGGTTTTGGCTGATTGGTCAGGAGTAAAAAGGTCATGCCCCCAAAGCTGCTGAAACCATTTTTTTTCACATACGAATCTCTTTCTACAACAGGGGGGCGGAAGGGCGGCGGAAGAGGGCGGTTACCTTCTTTTAAAGCTACAGTTTGCTATTTTTATGTATGTTTAAAAAAAATACACTGCCGATTTTGCAGGTTTTCCTACTTACAAAGCATGTTGAGGTCTGTAATTTTTATCATAGGTACACTTCAACTGTGAGAGATGGAATCTAAAACAAAAATCCAGAAAATCACATTGTATGATTTTTAAGTAATTAATTTGCATTTTATTGCATGACATAAGTATTTGATCACCTACCAACCAGTAAGAATTCCGGCTCTCACAGACTTGTTAGTTTTTCTTTCAAGCCCTCCTGTTCTCCACTCATTACCTGTATTAACTGCACCTGTTTGAACTCGTTACCTGTATAAAAGACACCTGTCCACACACTCAATCAAACAGACTCCAACCTCTCCACAATGGCCAAGACCATAGAGCTGTGTAAGGACATCAGGGATACAATTGTAGACCTGCACAAGGCTGGGATGGGCTACAGGACAATAGGCAAGCAGCTTGGTGAGAAGGCAACAACTGTTGGCGCAATTATTAAAAATGGAAGAAGTTCAAGATGACGGTCAATCACCCTCAGTCTGGGGCTCCATGCAAGATCTCACCTCGTGGGGCATCAATGATCATGAGGAAGGTGAGGGATCAGCCCAGAACTACACGTCAGGACCTGGTCAATGACCTGAAGAGAGCTGGGACCACAGTCTCATCGAAAACCATTAGTAACACACTACGCCGTCATGGATTAAAATCCTGCAACGCACGCAAGGTCCCCCTGCTCAAGCCAGCGCATGTCCAGGCCCATCTGAAGTTTGCCAATGACCATCTGGATGATCCAGAGGAGGAATGGGAGAAGGGCATGTGGTCTGATGAGACAAAAATAGAGCTTTTTGGTCTAAACTCCACTCGCCGTGTTTGGAGGAAGAAGAAGGATGAGTACAACCCCAAGAACACCATCCCAACCGTGAAGCATGGAAGTGGAAACATCATTCTTTGGGGATGCTTTTCTGCAAAGGGGACAGGACGACTGCACCGTATTGAGGGGAGGATGGATGGGGCCATGTATCGTGAGATCTTGGCCAACAACCTCCTTCCCTCAGTAAGAGCATTGAAGATGAGTCGTGGCTGGGTCTTTCAGCATGACAACCGACCTGAAACACACAGCCAGGGCAACTAAGGAGTGGCTCCGTAAGAAGCATCTCAAGGTCCTGGAGTGGCCTAGCCAGTCTCCAGACCTGAACCCAATAGAACATCTTTGGGAGGGAGCTGAAAGTCCGTATTGCCCAGCGACAGCCCCCGAAACCTGAAGGATCTGGAGAAGGTCTGTATGGAGGAGTGGGCCAAAATCCCTGCTGCAGTGTGTGCAAACCTGGTCAAGACCTACAGGAAACGTATGATCTCTGTAATTGCAAACAAAGGTTTCTGTACCAAATATTAAGTTCTGCTTTTCTGATGTATCAAATACTTATGTCATGCAATAAAATGCAAATGAATTACTTAAAAATCATACAATGTGATTTTCTGGATTTTTGTTTTAGATTCCGTCTCTCACAGTTGAAGTGTACCTATGATAAAAATTACAGACCTCTACATGCTTTGGGAGTAGGAAAACCTGCAAAATCGGCAGTGTATCAAATACTTGTTCTCCCCACTGTGTATATATATATATATATAACTCCTTTTTTCTCCCCAATTTCGTGGTGTCCAATTGGTAGTTAAAGTCTTGTCCCATCGCTGCAACTCCCGTATGGACTTGGGAGAGGCGAAGGTCGAGGGCCGTGCGTCCTCCGAAACACAACCCAGCCGAGCCGCACTGCTTCTTGACACAATGCCCGCTTAACCTGGAAGCCAGCTGGGTTAAATGTGCACCTGGCAACCGTGTCAGCGTGAACTGCGCCAGGGAGTCGCTAGTGCGCGATGGGACAAGAACATCCCTGCTGGCCAAACCCCCCCCCTAACCTGGACGACACTGGGCCAATTGTGCGCCGCCCCATGGGTCTCCCGGTCGCGGCCGGCTGCGACAGAGCCTGGACTCAAACCAGGATCTCTAGTGGTACAGCTAGCACTGCGATGCAGTGCCTTAGACCACTGCCCCAGGGAGGCCCGCTGGTCAAAGGATTTTTGGAAACACTTCTCTTAAATTAGTTGTATATCTTTAAAATAACTAAATTTACAATTGATCTCTTACCTCTTAGAACTGGTGTCTTGAGTCAGACTCTTTTTAGAGGCAGTGGTCCCCTCCTCTCTCTCAGAATACTCCCTCTTAGAGGCAGTGCCTCTCTCCTCTCTCGCCCCAGACAGACTCGTTTTAGAGGCAGTGGTCCCCTCCTCTCTCTCCCCAGAGAGACTCATTTTAGAGGCAGTGGTCCCCTCCTCTCTCTCCCCAGAGAGACTCATTTTAGAGGCAGTGGTCCCCTCCTCTCTCTCCCCAGAGAGACTCATTTTAGAGGCAGTGGTCCCCTCCTCTCTCTCCCCAGAGAGACTCTTTTTAGAGGCAGTGGTCCCCTCCTCTCTCTCCCCCAGAGAGACTCATTTTAGAGGCAGTGGTCCCCTCCTCTCTCTCCCCCAGAGACTCATTTTAGAGGCAGTGGTCCCCTCCTCTCTCTCCCCAGAGAGACACATTTTAGAGGCAGTGGTCCCCTCCTCTCTCTCCCCAGAGAGACTCTTTTTAGAGGCAGTGGTCCCCTCCTCTCTCTCCCCAGAGACTCATTTTAGAGGCAGTGGTCCCCTCCTCTCTCCCCAGAGAGACTCATTTTAGAGGCAGTGGTCCCCTCCTCTCTCTCCCCAGAGAGACTCATTTTAGAGTCACAGCTCACTCAGCTACAATAAGAAATAACAGAACAGTCAATATTTCTGAACATTGTTGAAGTAGCATTAACATTGACAAGACTTTTACAGAGTTCACACAACAACGTCACCTGCTAAATTAAATTACCTCAATAACAGCATGTCAGTTAAATATAACAACCAGAACCGTTGTTTTTTTTTTGTTCACTGTTCAGACCAGCAAAATTAAGTTCTGAACCGGTTCAAACCCAAAAAAAGTAACGGTTTATATTGTTCATATCTGTTCATTTCTTAAACCTCTGAAATCTCTCTATTTTTATTTAATTTAGCTCAACATTAAATGACTTGACCAATCAGCGCTGATAGAACAGCTTGCTGTGGAGCGGGCAAGCTATTTAAATGCATTGGACAGTGTAGTGACATTTAGCGTGAGGGGAAAGAGTGAGAGGAGGTTGGAGGAGGAGGCTTGGCATCTTGTTGTTATGACATGCATTACCTGAATTACGTCTACAGAATTATTTATACGGTGGACCGGCGTCTATGAAGGAACTTTTAATGTCTTTGAACTTCAGAGATTTGGTTTAACTAATGTTGGACCAGCGCTAGCTAGCTAGTTTCTGTGTGCAGAGCGACACCAGAATAAAAATTAATAAAAGTCACCTTTTTGTAGTTAATAAATCCAATGTAAAACTTAATAACCATAGTATCCTTAACTAGCATTGAAAAAGTTAATTAATTCATTTTCCTGTAATAAATTCTCTCTCCCTAATTTCTGAATCACGCTACAGTAGACTATGCACACTGGCAAAGACTTTCAGCTGGCAGGCAGACACTGGAATACGACACTGGGGAACAAAATGCCTGGAACGCAAAATAACGTTACTAAATGGTTCCCGTGCTTTGAAAATAAAATAACGGTTTCGTTCTAATTCTGTCCCTCGAAGAATTGAAATTATTATTCCCTGAACCGGTTCCAATCATTGTTGGTAACAACAAAACACTATTTATATATTTTTTTTAAAGCAATATATTAATATCAGTGGAGGCTGCTGAGGGGAGGACGGCTCATAATAATGTCTGGAATGGAGTAAATGGAATGGTATCAAACACATGGTTTTCACTTGGTTATGAACACAGCATGATGTCCGATGTCCACCAGATGCATATGAGGTTTTGTTTTGCCGGATGTCTAGCCAGTATTTTCCATACATGACGCACGTGCTTCACTTTTAAACTCGCTAAAAGCTAAAAGCTAGTTGGAGTCTGTGTGTGTACTTCCATTTGTACCGCCGCACGGTAAAGCAACGCACAAGTTGAAAATATTTAATGCATGCAGAACGCAGCACAGCCTCGTGCGCCATCCCCCAACGTAGCGTTGCGGAACGCAAAGAGTTTGATCCATCTTGTGGACATGAGGCAAGTACGTTTGATTGTGCCTGAGCTGGGGTGTTTTCATTAGTGCACACTGTAGAAAACTGTAGCAAAACATTTTGCAACAAAAACTAGAGTTTCTATTAGACAAATTCAGGTAGGTCCCTCTCCGTTTTGGTCCGTTTACTGAAAAGGCCGACACCCACTGCTTGAGTTCACTTGAGGTGCGGTACCGGTTATCTCAATCTGTACACTGGCTGGCGGGGTTTTCATCAAGACAGATGGTGTGTGCTGATGTAACAGTTCTGCTTCCGTCCCTCTCCGAGCCTCTACCTGGGCTCGAACCAGGGACCCTCTGCACACAATGACAACAGTCAACCTCGAAGCATCGTTACCTATCGCTCCACAAAAGCCGCGGCCCTTGCAAAGCAAAGGGAAACAACTACTTCAAGGTCTCAGAGCGAGTGACGTTACCGATTGAAACGCTACTAAGCGCGCACCGCTAACTAGCTAGCCGTTTAGCACCGTTACACTGACAATCATTGAACCCATTGGTTCACGTTAAATCATGTGCACCTGAAGTGAGCCAAACGGACCACAGCCTTTCCGATCTGTGTAACCAGAAAGCTGCTCTCAACCTAAACTAAATACATTTTATTTAGCCCTACATTTAAACTACTGCCTTTCCGATCTGTGTAACCAGAAAGCTGCTCTCAATCTAAACTAAATACATTTTATTTAGCCCTACATTTAACTACTGCCTTTCCGATCTGTGTAACCAGAAAGCTGCTCTCAATCTAAACTAAATACATTTTATTTAGCCCTACATTTAAACTACTGGTAGTTCATTTTCCTTTTGTTGCATATCACTTTTACTTAGCCAACGTGACAAGATACTTTTTTTATTTTACTGTCCATAGTCACAAACAATTAAGACAGCCCAATCTGTTATTTGATTTTAAAAGGATCCCCATTAGCTGACTCCATAACAACAGCTAGTCTACCTGGTTGGATCCCCATTAGCTGACTCCATAACAACAGCTAGTCTACCTGGTTGGATCCCCATTAGCTGACTCCATAATAACAGCTAGTCTACCTGGTTGGATCCCCATTAGCTGACTCCATAACAACAGCTAGTCTCCCTGGTTGGATCCCCATTAGCTGACTCCATAACAACAGCTAGTCTACCTGGTTGGATCCCCATTAGCTGACTCCATAACAACAGCTAGTCTACCTGGTTGGATCCCCATTAGCTGACTCCATAATAACAGCTAGTCTAACTGGTTGGATCCCCATTAGCTGACTCCATAACAACAGCTAGTCTACCTGGTTGGATCCCCATTAACTGACTCCATAACAACAGCTAGTCTACCTGGTTGGATCCCCATTAGCTGACTCCATAACAACAGCTAGTCTACCTGGTTGGATCCCCATTAGCTGACTCCATAATAACAGCTAGTCTAACTGGTTGGATCCCCATTAGCTGACTCCATAATAACAGCTAGTCTAACTGGTTGGATCCCCATTAGCTGACTCCATAACAACAGCTAGTCTACCTGGTTGGATCCCCATTAGCTGACTCCATAACAACAGCTAGTCTACCTGGTTGGATCCCCATTAGCTGACTCCATAACAACAGCTAGTCTACCTGGTTGGATCCCCATTAGCTGACTCCATAACAACAGCTAGTCTACCTGGTTGGATCCCCATTAGCTGACTCCATAACAACAGCTAGTCTCCCTGGTTGGATCCCCATTAGCTGACTCCATAACAACAGCTAGTCTCCCTGGTTGGATCCCCATTAGCTGACTCCATAACAACAGCTAGTCTCCTGGTTGGATCCCCATTAGCTGACTCCATAACAACAGCTAGTCTACCTGGTTGGATCCCCATTAGCTGACTCCATAACAACAGCTCGTCTACCTGGTTGGATCCCGATTAGCTGACTCCATAACAACAGCTAGTCTCCCTGGTTGGATCCCCATTAGCTGACTCCATAACAACAGCTAGTCTACCTGGTTGGATCCCCATTAGCTGACTCCATAACAACAGCTAGTCTACCTGGTTGGATCCCCATTAGCTGACTCCCATAACAACAGCTAGTCTACCTGGTTGGATCCCCATTAGCTGACTCCCATAACAACAGCTAGTCTACCTGGTTGGATCCCCATTAGCTGACTCCATAACAACAGCTAGTCTACCTGGTTGGATCCCCATTAGCTGACTCCATAACAACAGCTAGTCTACCTGGTTGGATCTCCATTAGCTGACTCCATAACAACAGCTAGTCTACCTGGTTGGATCCCCATTAGCTGACTCCATAACAACAGCTAGTCTACCTGGTTGGATCCCCATTAGCTGACTCCATAACAACAGCTAGTCTACCTGGTTGGATCCCTGACTCCATAACAACAGCTAGTCTACCTGGTTGGATCCCCATTAGCTGACTCCATAACAACAGCTAGTCTCCCTGGTTGGATCCCCATTAGCTGACTCCATAACAACAGCTAGTCTCCCTGGTTGGATCCCCATTAGCTGACTCCATAACAACAGCTAGTCTACCTGGTTGGATCCCCATTAGCTGACTCCATAACAACAGCTCGTCTACCTGGTTGGATCCCGATTAGCTGACTCCATAACAGCAGCTAGTCTCCCTGGTTGGATCCCCATTAGCTGACTCCATAACAACAGCTAGTCTACCTGGTTGGATCCCCATTAGCTGACTCCATAACAACAGCTAGTCTACCTGGTTGGATCCCCATTAGCTGACTCCATAACAACAGCTAGTCTACCTGGTTGGATCCCCATTAGCTGACTCCATAACAACAGCTAGTCTACCTGGTTGGATCCCCATTAGCTGACTCCATAACAACAGCTAGTCTACCTGGTTGGATCTCCATTAGCTGACTCCATAACAACAGCTAGTCTACCTGGTTGGATCCCCATTAGCTGACTCCATAACAACAGCTAGTCTACCTGGTTGGATCCCCATTAGCTGACTCCATAACAACAGCTAGTCTACCTGGTTGGATCCCCTGACTCCATAACAACAGCTAGTCTACCTGGTTGGATCCCCATTAGCTGACTCCATAACAACAGCTAGTCTACCTGGTTGGATCCCCTGACTCCATAACAACAGCTAGTCTACCTGGTTGGATCCCCATTAGCTGACTCCATAACAACAGCTAGTCTACCTGGTTGGATCCCCATTAGCTGACTCCATAACAACAGCTAGTCTCCCTGGTTGGATCCCCATTAGCTGACTCCATAACAACAGCTAGTCTCCCTGGTTGGATCCCCATTAGCTGACTCCATAACAACAGCTAGTCTCCCTGGTTGGATCCCCATTAGCTGACTCCATAACAACAGCTAGTCTACCTGGTTGGATCCCCATTAGCTGACTCCATAACAACAGCTAGTCTCCTGGTTGGATCCCCATTAGCTGACTCCCATAACAACAGCTAGTCTCCTGGTTGGATCCCCATTAGCTGACTCCATAACAACAGTTAGTCTACCTGGTTGGATCCCCATTAGCTGACTCCATAACAACAGCTAGTCTACCTGGTTGGATCCCCATTAGCTGACTCCATAACAACAGCTAGTCTACCTGGTTGGATCCCCTGACTCCATAACAACAGCTAATCTACCTGGTTGGATCCCCCATTAGCGGACTCCATAACACCTGGGGTCCAAACACAACTAACTAAAAAAGATATTACAGACATCAACTTTACAGTTGACATTGAAAGACGGTAGTAGACATTATAAAACATTTACCAAGTAGACATTGCAGACAGTTAAAATAGCTGACAGGTATTTCTTCCTAACCCTTTAAGAGAATACAGGCTACACACCACTGTTTCTTGTTCTGATTTAGTAGTAGCCTACAAGGTGACATTGCTTTGTTATGCAGGATAAGTTCAAATTATGGAAAAATTGGTTTGTCTGGCAAGTACATTTGATTGAGCCTAGTTGTACTCATTAGTGCACACCTTCTGAAACCGTACCAACATGTTTGATTGAACCTGGTTGTACTCCCAAACCGTACCAAAACATTTCGCAACAGAAAAGGTTTTGGAACGACAGGAACGACAGCGAGGAACAAATGTAGGTAGCTCCCAACCCGTATCGTTTAGTAACCCGTATCGTTTAGTAATCCGTATGGTTTAGTAACCCGTATCGTTTAGTAACCCGTATGGTTTAGTAACCCGTATGGTTTAGTAACCCGTATCGTTTAGTAACCCGTATGGTTTAGTAACCCGTATGGTTTAGTAACCCGTATCGTTTAGTTTTTATGCCCATAGTTGCACGTGACTTTTACTTGACCAGACGGACTAGTTTCTTTAGCGACAGCTTTACCAAGAAATCCGATGCACGTCTTCCTTCAGGAAGTTAAAGAAATTAAAGTTTTGACCGTCTTGGGGATCATGCGTAATCATGATAATGTGCTGTCAATCGCTTATAACAATAATACCCTACTAGTCTATCACATCATATTGATTAGGCTAACCAATATAGTAATCAAAATATGTCTAAAATGATCATTCTTGAAAGTTGATATCAGTATTGTATAACTTTACAATTCTGCGGATGCTTTACCCCCTAAATCAACTCTCTATAATAGTCTAACTTCTCAAAAACACTTTTCTATATTAAATTGTAAATGAACGTTACAAACCTCAAAACATTTTTCTTCAACCATACTTCCTTATAAATGTACTTCCTATTTCAGTCGTCTGCGGCAGAGGAGGCTGGTGGGAGGAGCTATAGGTGGATGGGCTCATTCTAATGGCTGGAATGGAATTAATGGAATGGAGTCAAACGTTTGGTTTCCATATGTTTGATACCGTTCCTCTGATTCCATTCCAGCCATTAGAATGAGCCCTTCCTCCTATAGCTCCTCCCACCAGCATCTGGTCAGCAGGTTCAACACTTGTAGGTTTATATTATATGTTGATATTTATGTCATGTAAAGTCTTCGTACACTTCATGCAAGGCAAGTATTCAGCCCATAAATTCATATTCCATCTGGTAAAAGTGGATTTTTATCATTTTATTTGATTGTGATGTTTTGCAGTGCTACCAAGAGAGGGCAGTGTGACAACACCCAGGTTTGGCAGAAGGACGCTAGACGGTCATATCTGTGTGGTAACATGATAGGATGGGTAACCAATGATATACAATGATTCTGCAAACCCCCAAAAATATTTATTATAATGTATAGCATATGAATTTAAAAATTGACTATTTATAATGTGAAGTTACATTGAATTAATCACACTTATCAAATACACATTCACACACACAGATCGACCGAAACACATTCACAGAAACACACACACATAAATGCATTCCATTCCTTTTAATTTCATTTATTGAACATGTAATTGACAGTGATACTTCACATCAATCAACATTTCTGTGAATGTGCCAGATTTAGCCAGCTAGCTAGTTTTCAACTGTAGTCCCTGGGCAGGTAGATAAACATTTTAATAAATACTAAATACATGTTTTTTGCCCTAGCACTAACACATCTGATTCTACTCATCAAAGGCTTGATGATAATTAGTTCATTAGTTGAATCAAGTGTGTTACTTCTAGGCAAAATCAACTAATGTGATCCTTAGGGATCCCAGAGGAGAGGTTGGAATACACTGACCTAGAATAATGTGATCCTTAGGGATCCCAGAGGAGAGGTTGGAATACACTGGCCTAGAATAATGTGATCCTTAGGGATCCCAGAGGAGAGGTTGGAATACACTGACCTAGAGTAATGTGATCCTTAGGGATCCCAGAGGAGAGGTTGGAATACACTGACCTAGAATAATGTGATCCTTAGGGATCCCAGAGGAGAGGTTGGAATACACTGACCTAGAGTAATGTGATCAAATCAAATCAAATTTTATTGGTCACATGTGCCGAATACAACAAGTGCAGACATTACAGTGAAATGCTTGCTTACAGCCCTTAACCAACAGTGCGTTTATTTTAAACAAAAAAGTAAGAATAAAACAACAACAAAAAAAGTGTTGAGAAAAACAAAGAGCAGAAGTAAAATAAAGTGACAGTAGGGAGGCTATATATACAGGGGGGTAACGGTGCAGAGTCAATGTGCGGGGGCACCGGCTAGTTGAGGTAGTTGAGGTAATATGTACATGTGGGTAGAGTTAAAGTGACTATGCATAAATACTTAACAGAGTAGCAGCAGCGTAAAAGGATGGGGTGGGGGGCAGTGCAAATAGTCCGGGTAGCCATGATTAGCTGTTCAGGAGTCTTATGGCTTGTGGGTAGAAGCTGTTGAGAAGTCTTTTGGACCTAGACTTGGCACTCGGTACCGCTTGCCGTGCGGTAGCAGAGAGAACAGTCTATGACTAGGGTGGCTGGAGTCTTTGACAATTTTGAGGGCCTTCCTCTGACACCGCCTGGTATAGAGGTCTTGGATGGCAGGGCTTTGCCCCAGTGATGTACTGGGCCGTACGCACTACCCTCTGTAGTGCCTTGCGGTCAGAGGCCAAGCAGTTGCCATACCAGGCGGTGATGCAACCAGTCAGGATGCTCTCGATGGTGCAGCTGTAGAATTTTTGAGGATCTGAGGACCCATGCCAAATCTTTTTAGTCTCCTGAGGGGAATAGGCTTTGTCGTGCCCTCTTCACGACTGTCTTGGTGTGCTTGGACCATGATAGTTCGTTGGTGATGTGGACACCAAGGAACTTGAAGCTCTCAACCTGTTCCACTACAGCCCCGTCGATGAGAATGGGGGCGTGCTCAGTCCTCTTTTTTTTTCCTGTAGTCCACAATCATCTCCTTTGTCTTGGTCACGTTGAGGGAGAGGTTGTTGTCCTGGCACCACACGGCCAGATCTCTGACCTCCTCCCTATAGGCTGTCTCATCGTTGTCGGTGATCAGGCCTACCACTGTTGTGTCGTCGGCAAACTTAATGATGGTGTTGGAGTCGTGCCTGGCCATGCAGTCATGGGTGAACAGAGAGTACAGGAGGGGACTGAGCACGCACCCCTGAGGGGGCCCCCGTGTTGAGGATCAGTGTGGCAGATGTGTTGTTACCTACCCTTACCACCTGGGGCGGCCCGTCCAGGAAGTCCAGGATCCAGTTGCAGAGGGAGGTGTTTAGTCCCAGGATCCTTAGCTTAGTGATGAGCTTAGAGGGCACTATGGTGTTGAATGCTGAGCTGTAGTCAATGAATAGCATTCTCACGTAGGTGTTCCTCTTGTCCAGGTGGGAAAGGGCAGTGTGGAGTGCGATAGAGATTGCATCATCTGTGGATCTGTTGGGGCGGTATGCAAATTGGAGTGGGTCTAGGGTTTCTGGGATTATACTGTTGATGTGAGCCATGACCAGTCTTTCAAAGCACTTCATGGCTACAGACGTCAGTGCCACGGGTCGGTAGTCATTTAGGCAGGTTATCTTAGAGTTCTTGGGCACGGGGACTATGGTGGTCTGCTTGAAACATGTTGGTATTACAGACTCGGTCGGGGACATGTTGAAAATGTCAGTGAAGACACTTGCCAGTTGGTCAGCACATGCTCGGAGTACACGCCCTGGTAATCCGTCTGGCCCAGCGGCCTTGTGAATGTTGACTTGCTTAAAAAGTCTTACTCACATCGGCTACGGAGAGCGTGATCACATAGTCGTCCGGAACAGCTGGTGCTCTCATGCATGCTTCAGTGTTGCTTGCCTCGGCGAGCATAGAAGTGGTTTAGCTCGTCTGGTAGGCTTGTGTCACTGGGCAGCTCGCGGCTGTGCTTCCCTTTGTAGTCTGTAATAGTTTTCAAGCCCTGCCACATCCGACGAGCGTCAGAGCCAGGTGTAGTATGATTCAATCTTAGACCTGTATTGACTCTTTGCCTGTTTGATGGTTCGTCGGAGGTCATAGCGGGATTTCTTATAAGCTTCGGGTTAGAGTCCCGTTCCTTGAAAGCGGCAGCTCTACCCTTTAGCTCAGTGCGGATGTTGCCTGTAATCCATGGCTTCTGGTTGGGGTATGTACGTACGGTCACTGTGGGGACGACATCATCGATGCACTTATTGATGAAGCCAGTGACTGATGTGGTGTACTCCTCAATGCTGTCTGAAGAATCCCGGAACATGTTCCAGTCTGTGCTAGCAAAACAGTCCTGTAGCTTGGCATCTGCGTCATCTGACCACTTTTTTATTAACCGAATCACTGGTGCTTCCTGCTTCAGTTTTTGCTTATAAGCAGGAATCAGGAGGATAGAGTTATGGTCAGATTTGCCAAATGGAGGGGGAGCGAGGGAGAGCTTTGTATGCGTCTCTGTGTGTGGAGTAAAGGTGGTCTAGAGTTTTTTTCCCTCTGGTTGCACATTTGACATGCTGGTAGAAATTAGGTAGAACGGATTTAAGTTTCCCTGCATTAAAGTCCCCGGCCACTAGGAGCGCTGCATCTGGATGAGCGTTTTCCTGTTGATTAATGGCCTTGTACAACTCATTCAGTGCAATCTTAATGCCAGCATTGGTTTGTGGTGGTAAATAGACAGCTATGAAAAATATAGCTGAAAATCTCTCTTGGTAAATAGTGTGGTCTACAGCTTATCATAAGATACTCTACCTCAGGCGAGCAAAACCTCGAGACTTCCTTAGTATTTGATTTTGTACACCAGCTGTTGTTTACAAATATACAGAGACCGCCACCCTTTGTCTTACCGGAGCCAGCCGTTCTGTCCTGCCGATGTAGCGTGTAGCCTGCTAGCTGAATGGTATCATTGTTGTCGTTCAGCCACGACTCCGTGAAACATAAGATATTACAGTTTTTAATGTCCCGTTGGTAGGATAACCGTAATCTTAAATCGTCAATTTTATTCTCAAAAGATTGAACGTTGGCTAATAGTATTGATGGGAGAGGCAGTTTACTCGCTCGCCGTCGGATCCTTACAAGGCACTCCCGACCTACGTCCACGATATCTCCGTCTCTTCCTCAGGCGAATGACGGGGATCTGGGCCTTGCCGGGTGTCTGTAGAATATCCTTCGCGTCCGACTCGTTGAAGAAAAAGTCTTCGTCCAATGCGAGGTGAGTAATCGCTGTCCTGATATCCAGAAGCTCTTTTTGGTTATAAGAGACGATGGCATAAACATTATGTACAAAATAAATTACAAATAACGCGGAAAAACACACATAATAGTACAATTGGTTAGAGGGCTGTAAAACGGCAGCCATCTTCTCCGGCGCCGTGAGTTCAAGTCCTTAGGGATCCTGGAGGAGAGGTTGGAATACACTGACCTAGAATAATGTGATCCTTAGGGATCCCAGAGGAGAGGTTGGAATACACTGGCCTAGAGTAATGTGATCCTTAGGGATCCCAGAGGAGAGGTTGGAATACACTGACCTAGAATAATGTGATCCTTAGGGATCCCAGAGGAGAGGTTGGAATACACTGACCTAGAATAATGAGATACAAATTAACTCATTATTTATTCATTATCTCACCAATTCTCTCTCTCACACACACACACACACACTAAAGCATATACACAAACACAGACACACACAGAGAGATTAAAACACTACAGGATAAAAAACACAATATTTCACTTTTACTAAAAATATCATTAAGGTCTATATTTTCATAGTGACTATGTACATGGTTGGGGTCACTTCCATTTTAATTCCAGTCCAGTCAGAATGGAAACCAAATTCCAAATCCAAATTGTCTTCATTGAAAAGCATTGAGGAGAATTGGAATTAGAATGTCAGTCTACTTCCTGAATTTACTGGAATTTAAATGAAATTGACCCCAACCCTGACTATGTATTGGTTTACCAACGTTTCTCAATATATTTTTCAATAATGAATTCTCACACCCAGGGGCCATTTAAATCAAATCAAATTTTATTGGTCACATACACATATTTAGCAGATGTTATTGTGGGTGTAGTGAAATGCTTGGGTTCCTAGCTCCAACAGTGCAGTAGTATCTAACAATACACAACAATACACACAAATCTAAAAGTAGAAGAATGGAATTAAGAAATATAGAAATATGTGAAGACACACAGACAGACAGACAGACACACAGACAGACAGACAGACAGACAGACAGACAGACAGACATAAGACAGACAGACAGACACTCTCACCTTCCCGCTAACTTTAGACCATGCGTATTCACAGTTTCTAGCGGTTGAAGTATTGCGTTGCAAGAAGGCAAGTAGATTAGTATTTAGTGTAAATGTGGGATATGATGGACACGTTTATTCATAACAATAAAAAGGTTAATAACAAGATGCAATCATTTGCCTTTAGTGAAAATCAATTCATCTTTACATTCTAAAATAATTAGAAATAGGCATATAATATTGCAGAACAAAGCATATACTCGCGAAATAGCCTATAGGCCTACAACAAGTTAGGATTGGCTACCATTCGTCCCATCTCTCATTTAATAGGACCCACTTCACAGTAGTAAATAGATCAGCTACGGTATTTCCAGCAGCCTATTTTGCTCTATGCGATCCGATCCGAAGCGCAGTTTAACGTTAGAACAGACGATTCACCTTTTCCATTGACGTTTGTAGGCGACGTCTGAATGATGTAAAGTGACATTTCTTGCGTAGACAATATTTCATTTATAATTATAAAACATTATCATAAACATTGCATAATAAATTCCTCCCCTTTTCTGGCCATGATGAGTTCATATTCCCGATGTAGCCATACAACAAATTACCATGCGCATTTCTCATTTAATTGGGCCTATCAGAGAGGCTATTATTTAAAGTGTTTGCTCTATGCAGATGACAGGGTGCGCGGCGCGGTTTATAACATACAGCAGAATGTAACAGGTGAACAGACAGATTATCTTTTGTATTGAAGTGTGTAGGCTACCAATAAACTCTAGTTTATTTTTATTTTTTCGAGTAGACAATGTTTCAGAATTTGTGGGCAGTGAAGCATATTTAGTTTCGGGAAAAAGTGAATGCAAAACATTACTGCATTCAAACGATCTGTTTACAGGTCCACAACAATTTGCAAGTGTTTTTGTCTTTCAGAAACGGTCAGATAGACCGACAGCAAATGTCACTGTAAAATAAAACATTCTGCCAACACCTCCAAATACATTTGAAGTTCGCCAGGGATATGTTCTTTAGATATACTGTCTGGGCCTAATTCCAATACTTCCCAACTATACAGCAAATAAGGGCGTTATTGTCACCATGAAGGGTGAATGATGGGCGTATTTCACGTGGAGTTATAACGCTCATTGTTACTCATCAAACCACAACTGAATGAGACAAATAAAACCTTTTGGTTGAATTCAATATCTGACACTAGCAGTAGGCAATACTCACCAATACGCCATCCATCCTCAACAGCTCCCCCTGTAGGCGGATCGGCAACATTGCTGTTCTGCAGAATGAACAAGTCGTGCTTTCCACCTGGCCACTAAATTCAGTAGCGTCTTTTGCACCTAACATCACCTATCACCTGCTCATTAAGAGTATAAGCCTTCTCTGTTCACATAGCCTAGTTGAACTCGTTTTGGGATGGTGCTTTTATGGCGATGTGGGGGCCGTCTATTTCTCCGTTCGTATTTGGGAACCCATTGATGGCAAAGAAACCGCTCTTAACCTGTTGCGCGATGGTGGAAATTGTATGTTACAGTACGTTTTGCTGATGATTGCATCCAAAACATTGGCTCATCGAGGGATGTGAGATGCCGCTGGCCGATCAGCAAGCTCCGGCTGAAAAGTGTCCGTTGCCAAAAACCTGAGGATGGATAACACTTTGACGTGCACCCGAATGGCATGGGTTTGCCTTTCTAAAGTAGGTCTTAAATCCTCTCAAAGATCCTATAAGATTGGTTTTGGGAAACGATATCTGATGAGCCAATCTGTACTTTCTGCTAAAAAGTCCCACCTGTCTCTAAAAACGTGCTCTCTGTGAAATGCTGCTTTGCCAGATCTTCCAACAGAGCAGATCAGCCATCTCTCATTGGATTTCCATTATCTCAGTCTTTTATAGGATTTACACAATAGTTTCACTTTCACACGTACCTCTAATTTAACAAATGACTGTACTTTATATGGATTATTATCGTTACAAATGCACTGATGTGGTCAAAATATATAGCCTGTCAAGACATGTTGCATGAATTCACAATGTCTATATAATTACATAAAACAATGTCATTATTACTCTCACAATTTCACACATTTTCAACATACAGTATATTTTGGGGCGGCAGGTCGCCTGGCGGGTAGGAGCGTTGGGCCAGTAACCGAAAGGTTGCTGGATCGAATCCCCAAACTGACCAGGTAAAAATCTGTCGTTCTGCCCCTGAACAGTTAACCCACTGTTCCCCGGGCGCCGATGACGTGGATGTCGATTAAGGCAGATCCAGCACCTCTCTGATTCAGAGGGGTTAAATACGGAAGACACATTTCATTTGAATTCATTCATTCAGTTGTACAACCTACTATGTATCTCCCTTCCCCATTCTACGCTTGACAAGCAGTTCCCTTATTCCACCACTTGGCACTGTACGTAAGCATGGTCATGGGGCTGAACACTCTCAAACTAACATTTATATTGATAAATCTCAGACTTTGCGTGGAAATGATCCCTTGCATGGTTTATGTACAGATTAGCGCCTATGTATGATGTAATGAATAGTAATAATAATCATTATTTTGAAACCAAGAATAATCTCAAAGTGCATAAAATAAACTAGAAAATAAAAGTTTAACAAACAACACATTAGTATTTTTGGGAAGTTTGTACCAGAATTGTATTTTAGAACACAACAGGACAAAAACAAAACTATGATAAGAGGGGAGAAAAATGTAAAGTAAATAAAACCACACCTGGTTTGTTGTTACTGATGGCACCATGGATCACTTCCTCATTTACCCTAGCCACACCCCCCAATGGAGTAAATATCTACATATTATTCTGCTTTATTATTGTTTCATTCACATATCACTCCCCCCTGCTGCTCCCCCTGTGGGCATTCCCCAACGGACTCTTACCCTGCCCCCACCAACCAACAGACTCTTACCCTGCCCCCACCACCACCAACCAACAGACTCTTACCCTGCCCCCCCCACCACCACCCAACAGACTCTTACCCTGCCCCCACCACCACCACCCAACAGACTCTTACCCTGCCCCCACCACCACCACCCAACAGACTCTTACCCTGCCCCCCCCCCACCACCACCCAACAGACTCTTACCCTGCCCCCACCACCACCACCCAACAGACTCTTACCCTGCCCCCACCACCACCACCCAATAGACTCTTACCCTGCCCCCACCACCACCACCACCCAACATACTCTTACCCTGCCCCCACCACCACCACCCAACAGACTCTTACCCTGCCCCCACCACCACCACCACCCAACAGACTCTTACCCTGCCCCCACCACCACCACCACCCAACAGACTCTTACCCTGCCCCCACCACCACCACCACCCAACAGACTCTTACCCTGCCCCCACCACCACCACCCAACAGACTCTTACCCTGCCCCCACCACCACCCAACAGACTCTTACCCTGCCCCCACCACCACCACCACCACCCAACACTCTTACCCTGCCCCCACCACCACCACCACCCAACATACTCTTACCCTGCCCCTACCACCACCACCACCCAACATACTCTTACCCTGCCCCTACCACCACCCAACAGACTCTTACCCTGCCCCCACCACCACCACCACCCAACAGACTCTTACCCTGCCCCCACCACCACCACCACCACCACCCAACAGACTCTTACCCTGCCCCCACCACCCAACAGACTCTTACCCTGCCCCCACCACCACCCAACAGACTCTTAACCTGCCCCCACCACCACCACCACCACCACCCAACAGACTCTTACCCTGCCCCCACCACCACCACCACCACCACCACCCAACAGACTCTTACCCTGCCCCCACCACCACCACCACCACCACCACCCAACAGACTCTTACCCTGCCCCCCACCACCACCACCACCCAACAGACTCTTACCCTACCCCCACCACCACCACCACCCAACAGACTCTTACCCTGCCCCCACCACCACCACCCAACAGACTCTTACCCTGCCCCCCACCACCACCACCCAACAGACTCTTACCCTACCCCCCACCACCACCACCACCCAACAGACTCTTACCCTGCCCCCCACCACCACCACCACCACCACCCAACAGACTCTTACCCTGCCCCCACCACCACCACCACCACCACCCAACAGACTCTTACCCTGCCCCCCACCACCACCACCACCACCCAACAGACTCTTACCCTGCCCCCCACCACCACCACCCCCAACAGACTCTTACCCTGCCCCCACCACCACCACCACCCAACAGACTCTTACCCTGCCCCCACCACCACCACCCAACAGACTCTTACCCTGCCCCCACCACCACCACCACCACCACCACCCAACAGACTCTTACCCTGCCCCCACCACCCTAGAGACTCTTACCCTGCCCCCACCACCCAACAGACTCTTACCCTGCCCCCACCACCCAACAGACTCTTACCCTGCCCCCACCACCCAACAGACTCTTACCCTGTCCCCACCACCCAACAGACTCTTACCCTGCCCCCACCACCCAACAGACTCTTACCCTGCCCCCACCACCCAACAGACTCTTACCTGCCCCCACCACCCAACAGACTCTTACCCTGCCCCCCACCACCCAACAGACTCTTACCCTGCCCCCACCACCCAACAGACTCTTACCCTGCCCCCACCACCCAACAGATTCTTACCCTGCCCCCACCTGCGCTGTTGGAGCCCAGAGCACAAGATTTTGCGTCCCTCTCCATGTGACTAATAAACTAATCTAATTAACGATGGGATTTTAAAGTGTTTTCTAAAATTGATTATTATAATAATATTATTATTATTATTAATAGTAGCATCATAAATAATGTTATTTGTATTACTGCTGTTACCATGACAACTGTCTAGTAATCATTACTTTCAATGCTGTTAACAAATGTCAGTGCTATAATATTATTTGTGCTATAAAGGCGGTTGACTTTATTGCTTTTTTCCATATTGTTAAACAACATTCTAAGTCACAATACATTCCTTTAATTGACATTTACTACTTGTATTTGACAGGGATACTGCACATCAATCAACATTTCTGTAAATGTGCCAGATTTAGCTGTAGTCCCTGGGCAGGTAGATACACATAGAAAAATACAACGTTATAAAACATTTAGTAAAACATTGTGTATAGATGGGGGCTGATTGGTCCTTCAGCCACTCTCAAGTCATTGGTAAAGGGGTGAGAGGTTGAACAGCTCCTTATATGTCCTTCAGCCACTCTCAAGTCATTGGTAAAGGGGTGAGAGGTTGAACAGCTCCTTATATGTCCTTCAGCCACTCTCAAGTCATTGGTAAAGAGGTGAGAGGTTGAACAGCTCCTTATATGTCCTTCAGCCACCCTCAAGTCATTGGTAAAGGGGTGAGAGGTTGAACAGCTCCTTATATGTCCTTCAGCCACTCTCAAGTCATTGGTAAAGGGGTGAGAGGTTGAACAGCTCCTTATATGTCCTTCAGCCACTCTCAAGTCATTGGTAAAGGGGTGAGAGGTTGAACAGCTCCTTATATGTCCTTCAGCCACTCTCAAGTCATTGGTAAAGGGGAGAGAGGTTGAACAGCTCCTTATGTCTGTCAATGGTCAATGTGCTCTCACTGAGAAAACTGCTGATAGACTGAGGTGGTTGTGTTGATATCCAGCCCCTCTCATTAACCTCTATCAGGCCAACACTGTACAATATATTCATAAAATACATTTCTGTGGTTTTAAGTTGAATGCCAAATTCTCAGAGCCATTTTCCCGGACACATTCACAGTGAGTATGCAAATACAGTAAGTAAATTCCAATAACATCACAATACATGTTTACAATGCGTATACAATGACATTTAAAATCTAAAGTTTAAAATACACAGACATCAGGTAGGAAGGTGTGTTGGTGTGAGAGAGAGACAGAGTTGTATCAACATGTTCTGCTAGATAGGGGTCCCGCTAGGTACCTAGTGGAGGACTAACTGACCCTCCTGCTAGATAGGGGTCCAGCTAGGTACCTAGTGGAGGACTAACTGACCCTCCTGCTAGATAGGGGTCCAACTAGGTACCTAGTGGAGGACTAACTGACCCTCCTGCTAGATAGGGGTCCAGCTAGGTACCTAGTGGAGGACTAACTGACCCTCCTGCTAGATAGGGGTCCAGCTAGGTACCTAGTGGAGGACTAACTGACCCTCCTGCTAGATAGGGGTACAGCTAGGTACCTAGTGGAGGACTAACTGACCCTCCTGCTAGATAGGGGTCCATACCTAGGTACCTAGTGGAGGACTAACTGACCCTCCTGCTAGATAGGGGTCCAGCTAGGTACCTAGGCACCTAGCTGTGACCAAAGATAGGGATCCAGCTCCCCAAGAAGGTTGATCATCCTGGAACATGACTCAGTTCCTTTTCTCAACACCATGTCGATGATGTCACGTGCCTTCTCTGCCCTCTCAGCTATCACCTTTACTGACTCCATTTCCTCCTGGTTGATGACTGTGTGTTGCAGGAGTCCGTCCAGCAGACCTTCCAGGACAGGTCCTGACACTCGTCTCACAAACTCTGTCCGTACAGAACGCAGCTGCTGCTCTGTAGAACCAGTCAGACTGCTCTCAGCCGGACGCCCTGCCCCTAACACAGCACCTGAGAGAGGCAGGTTACAAAATAACTACATTTGTTCATTCACATTTCAGACATTTAGAAACAGACGTCTTTCAGAGTGACCTACAGTAAAAGTCTTCATTGTATGGTTAATCTTTGCATTAAGAACACATTCTGTAACAATAACAACCTGCATCAATGAACACATCACACCACTACTGTTTCATTCATATTTAGGGTCGGTTTTCACAGACGTAGAAAAAGATGCTGGGGCATTCAGAACCAGGCTAATCTACATCACGTCCTGGAGGAGATGTCATTGGGGAATTCAGAACCAGGCTAATCTACATCACGTCCTGGAGGAGATGTCATTGGGGAATTCAGAACCAGGCTAATCTACATCACGTCCTGGAGGAGATGTCATTCAGAACCAGGCTAATCTACATCACGTCCTGGAGGAGATGTCATTGGGGCATTCAGAACCAGGCTAATCTACATCAAGTCCTGGAGGAGATGTCATTGGGGCATTCAGAACCAGGCTAATCTACATCAAGTCCTGGAGGAGATGTCATTGATCTTGAAGACAGCCTTTTATAATCAGGACTAGTCCAACAGTAAACCATGTCGACTGGCACTCAAGCCATTGGTTTGTACAGTGCATTTGGAAAGTATTCAGACCCCTTGACTTTTTCCACATTTTGTTACGTTACAGCCTTATTTTAAAATGGATTAACTACATGTTTTTCCTCATCAATCTACACACAATACCCCATAATGACAAAGCGAAAACAGGTTTTTGTAAATGTTTACAAATGTATTAAAAATAAAGACAGAAATACCTTATTTACATAAGTATTCAGACCCTTTGCTATGAGACTCGAAATTGAGCTCAGGTGCATCCTGTTTCCATTGATCATCCTTGAGATGTTTCTACAACTTGATTGGAGTCCACCTGTGGTAAATTCAATTGATTGGACATGATTTGGAAAGGCACACACCTGTCTATATAAGGTCCCACAGTTGACAGTGCATGTCAGAGCAAAAACCAAGCAATGAGGTCGAAGGATTATGTCAAGGCCCAGATCTGGGGAAGGGTACCGAAAAAGTTATGCAGGATTGAAGGTCCCCAAGAACACAGTGGCCTCCATCATTCTTAAATGGAAGAAGTTCGGAACCACCAAGACTCTTCCTAGAGCTGGCCGCCCGGCCAAACTGAGAAATCGGGGGAGAAGGGCCTTGGTCAGGGAGGTGACCAAGAACCAGATGGTCACTCTGAAAGAGCTCCAGAGCTCCTCTGTGGAGATGGGAGAACCTTCCAGAAGGACAACCATCTCTGCAGCACTCCACCAATCAGGCCTTTATGGTAGAGTGGCCAGACGGAAGCCACTCCTCAGTAAAAGGCACATGACAGCCCGCTTGGAGTTTGCCAAAAGGCACCTAAAGGACTCTCAGACCATGAGAAACAAGATTCTCTGGTCTGATGAAACAAAGATTGAACTCTTTGGCCTGAATGCCAAGCGTCACATCTGGAAGAACCCTGGCACCATCCCTACGGTGAAGCATGGTGGTGGCAGCATCATACTGTGGGGATGTTTTTCAGCAGCAGGGACTAGGAGACTAGTCAGGATCGAGGGAAAGATGAACTCAGCAAAGTACAGAGATCCTTAATGAAAACCTGGTCTAGAGCGCTCAGGACCTCAGACTGGGGCGAAGGTTCACCTTCCAACGGGACAACTACCCTAAGGTCATAGACAAGACAACGCAGGAGTGGCTTCGGGACAAGTCTCTGAATTTCCTTGAGTGGCCCAACCAGAGCCCGGACTTGAACCCGATCTAACATCTCTGGAGAGACCTGAAAATAGCTGTGCAGCGACGCTCCCCATCCAACCTGACAGAGCTTCTGCAGAGAAGAATCGGAGAAACTCCCCAAATACAGGTGTGCCAAGCTTGTAGCGTCATACCCAAGAAGAATCGAGGCTGTAATCGCTGCCAAAAGGTGCTTCAACAAAGTACTGAGTAAAGGGTCTGAATACTTATGTAAATGTGATATTTCATTATTTATTTAGTTTTTATAAATTTGCTTTTTTTTGCTTTGTCATTATGGGGTATTGTGGGTAGATTGATGAGGGGGAAAAAACGATTTAATCCATTTTATAATAAGGCTTTAACGAAACAAAATGTGGAAAAAGTCAAGGGGTCTGAATACTTTCTGAATGCACTGTAACTCATGTTTACTTACTTGTTGAATGGGTGGCAGTGATGTATTCATCTGAAAGATAAACAAAATTAGGTTATATCACTCTAAATAGCATCTGTTACAAAAGTACAAAGTTATGATTGACATATGCTCCTACCTTGTGATACCACTTCTTTCCATGCAATCCTCTCATCATCACCCAATAACTCCATCTCAATGTCAACCCCTGTCATTTTCAAAACCGCCTTGAAAAAGCTTGGTGTGGAGTCTCTATGTATGAGATGAATATTCTGGAGAGAGATGGAGAGAGCGAGAGAGAGATTGCTTGCAATGTAAACATATGTTTCCCATGCCAATAAAGCCATTTGAATTGAGAGCCATCGAGCGAGAGAGAGCAATGGATAGAAATGTGACTTAAATGTCAGATTCATGTTCTTAGTCTACTAAAACTGTACCTGTGGATTGATGTAGGTAGAACAGGGAATGTTCAGTCTGAAGAAACTATTCAGTTTGAAGGCCTGCTCTGGTCTTGTGATGAGAACCCTTGAAGACCCTTGAGACTTTTCCTGTTGTTCCACAGCCTGCAAACGAGGCATGAAATACACAGCCAGTCAATGTATAGTCTTATTCAAACATTATTCAGAAAACTAGCAACAAACTATTATCTTCATGTTATGAGTGTCAACATAAACCGTACCACTGCTTAGTTAAGGTCACCTCTAAAAGAATGGTACCTCACCTGTATTTGGCTGGGGTTACTGGGGAACAGGTATAGGCGTGGAATTAGTGTTTCCTTTTTCACTGTCAGATAGAGCATCAGCTCACAGTGGACATCTATGTTCCACGAAAAGATATAGCTCAGTATAACAGAGATAAGTGAGAACTTGGGATGGAGAATCTTAGCATGGAATCTGGTGACCTCATGCACTTCCTCAACAGACACTCCATGTTCCTCTACATGAAAAATCTTCATCTCATTCCTCAGGGAATCGTTGGTCCCTGAACAACACAATAAAAAGGAGACAGAAAGACAAATATTGTATTATTCATCCAACTAAAACACAAAGAATATGCGGTACCAGATCACAGTAAACTCAAACTCCCAGAATATTCATTCATTCATTCAGGAAGTGAAACTCAGTTACATGGAAATGTCTTTCTGAATACTATGTCTATATGGTTTTACCTAAACAGACAAAGTGTGGCAGATGAACTTCCTCCAGTTCACCTAACTCCATAGTGATGTCCAGCAATGGACCACCTTGTCCGTACTGCATGTCTTTCAGAAGTTGACTGTAGGGTTCCCAGTTCCTGAAGTGATACTTCAGAATGACATCTCTCTCACACACCCAGCGGAGCCCAGACACTGTGCACTCATAACGCCCTTTGGGTGTCCTGTGCCTGAGGGCAACAACAAGATATGGTAGAGAGGGTCAATCGTCAAATGGAGAGGTTGGATTAGAAGCCTATTCCCAAAGGTAATGGGGAAATACACTAGCAAGCGGAATGAAATGTTAAAAGTAGTTATTTTACCTGAACATTGTCACTCCCTGGACAGTGGAAGTCAAGGGTTCAATCTGAAGCCAGTGTGTGGAGTCCTGAACAAGGACAAGCATGTCAGTTATACATATGGGGCCAGTTTCCTGGACACAGATTGAGTCTAGTGCTGGACTTAAAGCATGATCAATGGAAGTTTCAATAGAAAGTTCTTTAAGGTCCAGGACTAGGCTTAATCTGTGTCCGGGAAACTGGGCCATTAACCAAAGTAACTAATCTAATGTATTTATTCAATGTTACATGGAATGCTGGTGATTTATCCAATTAAACTGTCTAATGACAAAATATGACAACAGCTAAAATCCTGCATTCCTACAAGCAGAACACAGGACTGTCTATATCCCAGTATGAATGGTTGGTCAGTACACACCTGGCTTTCAGACTGTGTTTATATTACTAAAGCAGAACACAGGACTGTCTATATCCCAGTATGAATGGTTGGTCAGTACACACCTGGCTTTCAGACTGTGTATATATTACTAAAGCAGAACACAGGACTGTCTATATCCCAGTATGAATGGTTGGTCAGTACACACCTGGCTTTCAGACTGTGCCTGACTCCTGAAGGTATGTAAAAGTGAGAATTGACATTATGACTTACCTCAACATGGTCACAAGTCTTACAGCTCTGAGGAATCCCTGAAGTCAAAAGTAGTTATTTAAAATGGACAATCTCATGTAATAATGAATTAATAATTATTAAATAGACTTGTAATAAAAATGTATATAAGTGAGCAACAGTCTCATTAGCACACATTAGTGTTATATTAATGAATGTTTGTGGAAGCAGGAAACAACATGGTTCTGGTCCATGTTTTGGAGATGTTGGGGCCTGATTTCTGGTAGATCCCAGGATGAGAGCTTAAAGGTAGAGTCAGCTAAATGATGTTGTACGAGCAGCACCGCAGATATTGTGATGAGCAAGATGCCTGACTTCTCTCTCACACAGTATCTGCCCATGTGCACGGGTTCTCTTCACTCTTACAGCGTGGTAGCCACGGGACCAAAACAGAGGAGTTTAGCATCGCGCTCCAACACTCTTAGTTGTTGTAGAAGTTTACCCACTATGATGTTTACTTTGTGCATCTACATCATATTGCTGACTCTACCTTTAAGTTTGTTTTGACCAAATAGATCATGATTGTGTTCCTTGCCTGGGACTCAAGAACGCTTTAATCGTATTTTGATTTTAAAACAATTATCAGTTAACACTCACATATCTGGTCTCTGGTGTTCTCAGGTCCAGGCTTGATACAACACTCTCCACCATGGTCTCTGCTGTTGGGAAAGCAGATGGATAGACTGTGATTAAACTAAATACAACTTATAAAGGCTTTATATAGCATACATACAGTCTTCATAAGCAATACAAAGGGTGTATAAAGGGTGACAGAACAGCTCCCTATGTAGGGTGCATTGCCAAATGTGACATAACACTATGTCAACTTCTAAATGTGGTCTCATGTAGTTCAGTTGGTAGAGCATGGTGCTTTGAATGTTAGGGTTATGGGTTCGATTCCCTTGGGGGACCAGTAAAAAAAATATATATATATGAAAAATATATGCCCTCACATTACATTTACATTTTAGTCATTTAGCAGACGCTCTTATCCAGAGCGACTTACAGTTTAAAATAATTTTTTTTATTTTCCATACTGGCCCCCTGTGGGAATCGAACCCACAACCTTGGCGTTGCAAACGCCATGCTCTACCAACTGAGCTACATCCCTGCTGGCCATTCCCTCCCCTACCCTGGGCCAATTGTGCGCCGCCCTATTGGTCTCCCGGTCGCGGCCGGCTACGACAGAGCCTGGATTCGAACCAGGATCTCTAATGGCACAGCTAGCACTGCGATGCAGCGCCTTAGACCACTGCGCCACTCGGGCTCACTACTTTAAGTCACTCTGGATAAAAGTGTCTGCTAAATGACGTAAATGTGACATAACCCTCTATGATAAAGTCAATACTGATGGTGACATTACAGGTGACATTGCTTACCTTGAGGAAAGCCCCTAGATATGTGATGTTCCAGGCACCATGAGTTACATACCCTGCCAGACAAGCACACACTTTCTAAAACCCTGCTCTGGTGACACACACATTGAGTGGCTGGTGTTCCAGGTTTATATGTGCTGAGTGCAATTGGCCTGGGAACGAGGTTAGTCATGTAGTTTCAGCCATATTGAAATAACATTATGAACATGACAAAACACACCACTACTACTAATCTAACTGTCTGTAGGTCCAACAGAACACATTAAAACACACCACTACTACTAATCTAACTGTCTGTAGGTCCAACAGAACACATTAAAACACACCACTACTACTAATCTAACTGTCTGTAGGTCCAACAGAACACATTAAAACACACCACTACTACTAATCTAATTGTCTGTAGGTCCAACAGAACACATTAAAACACACCACTACCACTAATCTAACTGTCTGTAGGTCCAACAGAACACATTAAAACACACCACTACTACTAATCTAACTGTAGGAATGATTCCAGAGGAAAACACATGATAAAACATTGCTATGACTCACCTTTGAATGTGTTGGTCATCTATCTGACACAGGGTCATTGAGAAGGAGGAAACCCAAAACCCAGGATAGAGGGGTTCAGTGAATGTGGTGTGTTCTGTGTAAAGGTGTGTCAGTGTACCAGAGGAGGACACACTATAGAAGGACAGAGTACCAGCTGGCCAGTCCAGATACACTCCAACTCTGTTAGGAACAGTATCAGGGATGGATCTTCTGCTACGGACTCCCGCATGGTAAAAGAGATAACCACTGTCATAGCAGACTAAACTCCAGGACTTCCTATTGGCTCCAATCCAACTGTCCTCCTTCTCTCCCTTCCTCTTCATTCCTTTGTACACCACACCAATGTTAGCCATGGCACCATCCCGCTCCACCTCCCAGTAATAACGAGATCCAGATAAGCCTTCTCTGCAGAGAACTTGGGGACCAAAGTAAAATCTGTCTGGATGGTCTTCAGAATGCTGCTCCTCTTCCAAAAATGTCACCTTCCTATTCCCCTCAGACAGCATCAGGTTTTGGTTTGCTGTATTTGGGTCCAGGGTGAGATGACAGGCATCTGTAGACAAAAGGAGAGTTTAATCAAACCACATCTTCATATAAAATGTAGTTTTTGTAGGTACAGAACAAGTATTGATTAGTTACTATGTTACCATAGTTTTGAATATGTAGTTAATTAGGATTGAAGAGACTTACATTTCCTCAGCCCTGGGTTCAGCCTGAACTCTCCACCATGATCCACACTGTAGGAGAAACAGGTTATTGACTGACAAAGACTTAATAAAGCAGTCAACATTTAAACCATATTGTTGTGTTCTGGTGCACTATCCAAGTTCATTACTAGAGACATACAGGTATTCTATCCTACCTACTGCATACAGAACAGAGTACAATTCATTACTAGAGACATACAGGTATTCTATCCTACCTACTGGCATACAGAACAGAGTACAATTCATTACTAGAGACATACAGGTATTCTATCCTACCTACTGCATACAGAACAGAGTACAATTCATTACTAGAGACATACAGGTATTCTATCCTACCTACTGCATACAGAACAGAGTACAATTCATTACTAGAGACATACAGGTATTCTATCCTACCTACTGCATACAGAACAGAGTACAATTCATTACTAGAGACATACAGGTATTCTATCCTACCTACTGAATACAGAACAGAGTACAATTCATTACTAGAGACATACAGGTATTCTATCCTACCTACTGCATACAGAACAGAGTACAATTCATTACTAGAGACATACAGGAATTCTATCCTACATACTGCATACAGAACAATTCATTACTAGAGACATACAGGTATTCTATCCTACCTACTGCATACAGAACAGAGTACAATTCATTACTAGAGACATACAGGTATTCTATCCTACCTACTGCATACAGAACAGAGTACAATTCATTACTAGAGACATACAGGTATTCTATCCTACCTACTGCATACAGAACAGAGTACAATTCATTACTAGAGACATACAGGTATTCTATCCTACCTACTGCATACAGAACGGAGTACAATTCCAACAGGATATCAGAGATGCAGAAGAAGAGTATTCATGTGATGATGATGTATGCTGTGTTGGAGTGCTAAGCCTGCTGGGTAAACTTCCCCTGTATTCTACCATCATGTCCTCATGTTACTGAACCTACTACACTACATAGGACACAACCACTGCTCACACTATTAGGACATCTATTCTGACTTACTTCAGCTTCATCAGTTTATCTGTGGGATCCACCAGAGCAGCTGAAAGCAGTCCCCCTGCAGAGTCTCCTGGGTGATTGTAGCTCAGGTCCAGCTCTTTCAGGTGGGAGGGGTTTGACCTCAGAGCTGAAGACAGAGCAGCACAGCCCTCCTCTGTGACCAGACAGCCAGACAGCCTACAGAGAGACACAACAGCTGTCTATGTTGATGGACTGGTGTCAATCATCTTGTAGGACACCCATATATTTGTCCATGACACAAACATTGTGATGAAACATCAGATGTTCAGAGTATTTGTTTTACTAAGCTGAGTACCGACCTGACTGAAACAGCTGTACTTACCCCAGTGTGTGTAGTTTACAGTCTGGATCCTCCAGTCCAGCAGACAGCAGTGTAACTCAGCTCAGTACCGACCTGACTGAAACAGCTGTACTTACCCCAGTGTGTGTAGTTTACAGTCTGGATCCTCCAGTCCAGCAGAGGGCAGTGTAACTCAGCTCAGTACCGACCTGACTGAAACAGCTGTACTTACCCCAGTGTGTGTAGTTTACAGTCTGGATCCTCCAGTCCAGCAGAGGGCAGTGTAACTCAGCTCAGTACCGACCTGACTGAAACAGCTGTACATACCCCAGTGTGTGTAGTTTACAGTCTGGATCCTCCAGTCCAGCAGACAGCTGTGTAACTCCTGTGTCCTGCAGGTCATTGTCTCTCAGCTCCAGTTGTTTCAGTTGTGAGTTGGGTGAACTCAGGACTGAGGCCAGATCTGAACAGCAACCCTCTGTCAGACCACACTGACCTAGACTAGAGGGCAGAAGAGCACATGATTAACAAATGTCTAAAACATCCACATAATAAGTCATACTGAAGAAAGTTAACTCACACTAGTGTCTGTATGTTGCAGAGTGGACTGGTTAGTCCAACACAGAGCAGCTCCACTCCTCTGTCTCCCAGGTCATTGTATCTGAGGTCCATTTCTGTCAGGGGGGAGTTTGGTGTCTGCAGAGCTGAAGCCAGAGTCCCACAGGATTCATATGTGAGTTTACAGCCAGACAGTCTGGAGAGAGGAAATATGTCGATACACTGTTAAATATGCAAAGCTTTAAGAATAATGAGATACATTAAGACAATAACAGAAGGACACATGATTAACCAATGTTAAAAACATACTAACTCACTCAAGATATTTACCTTAGTTTGATATATTCATCACATTTTACAGTGGCAAGAAAAAGTATGTGAACCCTTTGGAATTACCTTGATTTCTGCATAAATAGGTCATAAAAATTGATCTGATCTTCATCTAAGTCTCAACAATAGAAAAACACAGTGTGCTTAAACTAATGACACACAAACAATTATACGTTTTCATGTCTTTATTGAACACACCGTGTAAACATTCACAGTGCAGGGTGGGAAAAGTATGTGAACCCTCCTTTGGCAGCAATAAACTCAACCAACCGTTTTCTGTAGTTGCGGATCAGACCTGACTGGGCCAGGAGGTCAGGACTCTGACTGGGCCAGGAGGTCAGGACTCTGACTGGGCCAGGAGGTCAGGACTCTGACTGGGCCAGGAGGTCAGGACTCTGACTGGGCCACTCCAGAATGGGTATTTTCTTCTGTTGAAGCCATTCTGTTGTTGATTTACTTCTGTGTTTTGGGTCGTTGTCCTGTTGCATCACCCAACTTCTGTTGAGCTTAAATTGGCAGACAGATAGCCTTACATCTTCCTGCAAAATGTCTTCATAAACTTGGGAATCCATTTTTCCGTCGATGATAGCAAGCTGTCCAGGCCCTGAGGCAGCAAAGCAGCCCCAAACCATGACGCTCCCTCCACCATACTTTACAGTTGGGATGAGGTTTTGATGTTGGTGTGCTGTGCCTTTTTTTCTCCACACATAGTGTTGTGTTCCTTCCTTCCTTCCAAACAACTCCACTTTAGTTTCATCTGTCCACACAATATTTTGCCAGTAGCGCAGTGGAACATCCAGGTGCTCTTTTGCGAACTTCAGACGTGCAGCAATGGTTTTTTTTGGACAGCAGTGGCTTCTTCCGTGGTGTCCTCCCATGAACACCATTCTTGTTTAGTGTTTTACGTATTGTAGACTCGTCAACAGAGATGTTAGCATGTTCCAGAGATTTCTGTCTTTAGCTGACAAGACACTCTAGGATTCTTCTTAACCTCATTGAGCATTCTGCGCTGTGCTCTTGCCATCATCTTTGCAGGACGGACGCTCCTAGGGAGACTAGCAACAGTGCTGAACTTTCTCCATTTATAGACAATTTGTTTTACTGTGGACTGATGAACATCAAGGCTTTTAGAGATACATTTGTAACCCTTTCCAGCTTTATGAAGTCAACAATTCTTAATCTTAGGTCTTCTGAGATGTATTTTGTTCGAGGCATGGTTCACATCAGGCAGTGCAGCATCTTGTGAATAGCGTACTCACATTCTGTGAGTGTTTTTTATAGGGCAGCTCTAACCAACATCTCCAATCTCGTCTCATTGATTGGACTCCAGGTTAGCTGACTCCTGACTCCAATTAGCTTTTGGAGAAGTCATTAGCCTACGGGTTCACATACTTTTTCTTGCCACTGTGTGTGTGTGTATATATATATCTTTCTATATCTTTACCAAGATGTTCAAATAATGTTAAAAACATAGACATACATAATTCTGTATTTAAACACTCACAGTGGATACTGAAGATAGTTAACTCACACTAGTGTCTGTATGTTGCAGAGTGGACTGGTTAGTCCAACACAGAGCAGCTCCACTCCTCTGTCTCCCAGGTCATTGTAGCGGAGGACCAGTTCTCTCAGGGGGGAGTTTGGTGTCTGCAGAGCTGAAGCCAGAGTCTCACAGGATTCATATGTGAGTTTACAGCCAGCCAGTCTGGAGAGAGGAGATATAGTGATACACTGTTAAATATGCAAAGCTTTAAGAATAATGAGATGCATTAAGACAATAACAGAAGGACACATGATTAACCAATGTTAAAAACATACTAAAATCACTCAAGATATTTACCTTAGTTTTATATATTTATCACATTTTATAGATCTTTCTGCATATTTACCAAGATGTTCAAATAATGTTAAAAACATAAACATACTAACAGCATACAGTGCCTTGCAAAAGTATTCATCCCCCTTGGCGTTTTTCCTATTTTGTTGCATTACAACCTGTAATTTAAATGGATTTTTATTTGGATTTCATGTAATGTACATACACAAAATAGTCCAAATTGGTGAAGTGAAATTCTAAAAAATAAATAACAGAAAAGTGGTGCGTGCATATGTATTCACCCCCTTTGCTATGAAGCCCCTAAATAAGATCTGGTGCAACCAATTACCTTCAGAAGTCACATAATTAGTTAAATAAAGTCCACCTGTGTGCAATCTAAGTGTCACATGATCTTAGTATATATATATATATATATATATATATATATATATATATATATATATATATACACCCACACACACACCTGTTCTGAAAGACCCCAGAGTCTGCAACACCACTATGCAAGGGGCACCACCAAGCAAGCGGCACCATGAAGACCAAGGAGCTCTCCAAACAGGTCAAGGACAAAGTTGTGGAGAACTACAGATCAGGGTTGGGTTATAAAAAAATATCAGAAACTTTGAACATCCCACGGAGCACCATTAAATCTATTATTAGAAAATTGAAAGAATATGGCATCACAACAATCCTGCCAAGAGAGGGCCGCCCACCAAAACTCACAGACCAGGCAAGGAGGGCATTAATCAGAGAGGCAACTAAGAGACCAAGGGTAACCCTGAAGGAGCTGCAAAGCTCCACAGCGGAGATTGGAGTATCTGTCCATAGGACCACTTTAAGCCGTACACTCCACAGAGCTGGGCTTTACGGAAGAGTGGGCAAAAAAAAGCCATTGCTTAAAGAAAAAAATAAGCAAACATGTTTGGTGTTCGCCAAAAGGCATGTGGGAGACTCCCCAAACATATGGAAGAAGGTACTCTGGTCAGATGAGACTAAAATTGAGCTTTTTGGCCATCAAGGAAAACGCTATGTCTGGCGCAAACCCAACACCTCTCATCACCCCGAGAACACCATCCCCACAGTGAAGCATGGTGGTGGCAGCATCATGCTGTGGGGATGTTTTTCCATCGGCAGGGACAGGGAAACTGGTCAGAATTGAAGGAATGATGGATGGCGCTAAATACAGGGAAATTCTTGAGGGAAACCTGTTTCAGTCTTCCAGAGATTTGAGACTGGGACGGAGGTTCACCTTCCAGCAGGACAATGACCCTAAGCATACTGCTAAATCAACACTCGAGTGGTTTAAGGGGAAACATTAAAATGTCTTGGAATGGCCTAGTCAAACCCCAGACCTAAATCCAATTGAGAATCTGTGGTATGACTTAAAGATTGCTGTACACCAGCGGAACCCATCCAACTTGAAGGAGCTGGAGCAGTTTTGCCTTGAAGAATGGGCAAAAATCCCAGTGGCTAGATGTGCCAAGCTTATAGAGACATACCCCAAGAGACTTGCAGCTGTAATTGCTGCAAAAGGTGTCTCTACAAAGTATTGACTTTGGGGGGGTGAATAGTTATGCATGCTCAAGTGTTCCGTTTTTTTGTCTTATTTCTTGTTTGTTTCACAAAAAAAATTATTTTGCATCTTCAAAGTGGTAGGCATGTTGTGTAAATCAAATGATACAAACCCCAAAAAAATAATTTCGCAAGCCACTGTACATAACAAATAAACTCACAGTGGATACTGAAGATAGTTAACTCACACAAGTGTCTGTATGTTGGTTAGTCCAACACAGAGCAGCTCCACTCCGCTGTCTCCCAGGTCATTGTAGCTGAGGTCCAGTTCTCTCAGGGGGGAGTTTGGGGTCTGCAGAGCTGAGGCCAGAGTCTCACAGGATTCATATGTGAGTTTACAGCCAGACAGTCTGGAGAGAGGAGATCATCTGTTAGATATACAAATTCTTCAGAATAATGATAATGTATACATCAACTCAATAACAGAACTTACAGTGCTCTCTTGCAGGTTTTCACTACCGGCAGCAACCTCTGATAACCTTCCTCTGATGTGGTGTATGTCTTCAGGTCAAACTCCTCCAGCACCTCCTCTGACATCAGTAACAGGTAGGCCAGGGCTGAACATTGTTGAGGTTCTAGCTCGGTTTCTGAAAGAGTTCCTGATCGCAGGGAGGTTTGCATGTCTTCAACTAGAGAGTTGGCACCAAGTTCATTCAGACAGTGGAACAAGTTGATGATCCTTTCTGGTGAACGTTCCTCCTCTATCTTGTCTGAAATGTACCTGACTGTTTCCTCAACTGTTTCCTCATTGCTCTGTGTTGTACTTCCTGTCTGTGTCAGAAGGCCTCGTAACAGATTCTGATTGGACTCCAGTGAGAGACCCAGAAGGAAGCGGAGGAACAGGTCCAGGTGTCCATTCTCACTCTTCAAGGCCTGGTCCACTGCTCTCCTGTATAAGTCAGACAACAGGATTGGCTCCTCCTCTTCCTCCTCATCCTTCTCTTCTTCATCATCATCCTTCTCTTCATAGTCATCATCCTCATCATCATCCTTCTCCTCATCATCCTTCTCCTCATCATCCTTCTCCTCATCATCATCCTTCTCCTCATCATCCTTCTCCTCCTCATCATCATCATCCTTCTCATCATCATCATCATCATCCTTCTCCTCATCATCCTCCTTCTCCTCCTCATCATCATCATCCTTCTCCTCCTCATCATCATCATCCTTCTCTTCATCATCATCATCATCCTTCTCTTCTTCATCATCATCCTTCTCTTCATAGTCATCCTTCTCCTCATCATCATCCTTCTCCTCATCATCCTCATCCTTCTCTTCATCATCATCATCCTTCTCTTCTTCATCATCATCCTTCTCCTCCTCATCATCATCATCATCCTTCTCTTCATCATCATCATCCTTCTCTTCATAGTCATCATCCTCATCATCATCCTTCTCCTCATCATCCTCATCATCATCCTTCTCCTCATCTTCATCATAGTCATCATCTTCGTCATCATTCTTCTCCTCGTCATCATCATCACTAGTGACTGCTTTGGGGGGGAAAACATTTTCCTTCTTGTCCAGACATGATTCTAAAGCATGCACTGCTGCTAGAAACTCCTGAATGCTCAGATGCACAAAGCTGTAGACCTTCTCTTGGTTCAGCCCAGATTCTTCTTTAAAGATCTCTGTACACAATGCTGAGTACTCTGATGCCTCTGTGACATCAAGGCCACACTCTCTCAGGTCCTCCTCATAGAAGATCAGGTTGCCCTTCTGCAGCTGTTGGAAAGCCAGCTTTGCCAGTTTCAGGATCATCTCTTTGTCTGACTGAGACAGTTCCTTTGGGTTTGTCTCTGTGGCTTTGTTGTACTTTCTGTTCTTCACAATGATTTGGATGAGCGTGAAGTGTGAGTACATCTGGGTCAGAGTTTTGAGGACTTCATCCTTCTCTGTCTCTTTCAGCATCATCTCAAGGACAGTGGCTGATATCCAACAGAAGACTGGCATGTGGCACATGATGTGGAGGCTCCTTGATGTCTTCATGTGTTTGATGATTTCATTGGCCAGATTCTGATCTGTGATTTTCTTCCTGAAGTACTCCTCCTTCTGTGGATCATTGAACCCTCGTACCTCTGTCACCTGGTCAACACACTCAGGAGGGATCTGATTGGCTGCTGCAGGTCGTGTGGTTATCCAGAGGAGAGCAGAGGGAAGCAGATTCCCCTTGATGAGGTTTGTCAGCAGCACGTCCACTGAGGTTGGCTTCGTGACATCACAGCACCTCTCATTGTTTTTGAAGTCTAGAGGAAGTCGACACTCATCCAGACCATCAAAAATGAAAACAGTTTTGGTTTCACCATCTTCAATGTTGTCAATCTCTTTCAGCTCTGAGAAGTAGTGGGAAAGAAGTTGCATCAGACTGTATTGGTCCTTTTTCAGGTTCAGATCACGGAAAGGAAGAGGAAACATGAAATGAACGTCCTGATTTGCTTTTCCCTCTGCCCAGTCAAGGATGACCTTCTGCACAGAGACTGTTTTTCCAATGCCAGCGATTCCTTTTGTCAGCACAGTTCTGATAGGTTTGTCTTGTCCAGCTAAAGGCTTGAAGATGTCGTTGCATTTGATTGGTGTCTCTTGTGCGGTTTGTTTCTTGGATGCCATCTCTATCTGTCTCACCTCATGTTCATTATTGACCGCTCCACTTCCACCCTCTGTGATGTAGAGCTCTGTGTAGACGTCCTTTAACAGACTTTGGTTTCCATGGTGTCCAATTCCTTCAGATATGTGTTGATACTTGTGTTTCAGTTTAGCCTTAATGTCTTGTTGGACTGTCAGAAGAGTTTGACCTGTAGGAAAAACATGAGATTTGATATTAATACCATAAAACTAGAAGATTAACTTTTGAAAGTTAAAACCGATCAACATGATCTAATATTAAAGCAGTAATTTGATCAATAGAGAAAGATGTAAGGTGTGGACGGGAGGGCTGTTGTAACTCCCAGTCTTACTCCTCATACCCAGAGGGTTGTGTGTGAACATTACAGCACCCTCGCTGACAATCCCCTCCATCGTCTCAACTGGATCCTGAACGTTTTCATAGTCCAACTGGTAGTCAGAGCTTTTCATCTGTTGTTCAGACATTTTGCCAAGTCTCAGAGTTTCCTGGCTGGGTGTAGGTGACTCTGCTCTGGGCTTCTGGACACTTTCAACAAAACAGGGAGACAGATCACTTCATCAATACTGCATCAATATCACATCAATATCTGCATAGCTGAACTCAAGTCCTGATGTTTCTTTGAAATGAGGGGCTGCTGTTCTGAAGCCTTTTCCAGATTGCAAAAAATCTGAAGCATGTATGGGATTCTCTACTTTACACACAGTCTCTACTCTACTCATTCACTGTATGGGATTCTCTACTTTACACAGTCTCTACTCTACTCATTCACTGTATGGGATTCTCTACTTTACGTAGTCTCTACTCTACTCATTCACTGTATGGGATTCTCTACTTTACACAGTCTCTACTCTACTCATTCATTGCCCAGAGAACAGACTACTCTGGCCATTTCAGTGATGAATGGAGAATGGTACTTGTTTAATAAAGCTACATCAATCAATGTCTGCAAGATCACATCCTGATAGTATTCTACAGAACCCAATATAATAGCATAGTATAAAGTTACTGGAAGACAAAAAACACCACATTTCTTATGAGATTTTAAGATGACTGTGCGAATGGTCAAATTTCTCTCTCATGTGGCCAAAACCCAACAGAGTGCCACTAGGCAAAATATGTGCTGTGATTGAAACAAAACACAGGTATGCTGCAGTTTGTTAACATCATCTGCTCTACAATTCACTCACTGTACTTCATTCAAAACACAAAACAGCACTGTACAAAACTCAACTGATTGAGATCAAATGGTTGACTTGCAGAGATGCTTCATGGACGTTTCACAGGTAAAACTTGAAGAATTTCCAAGACCGGCCTGATTGAAACAGCAAATTTGTCGGCAAACTTTCCAAAATGTCGACAAAACAAAATACGCGGTGGGATCTTTTGTGTTTGTAAAATGTATTATGCGAAAAATGGCGATGGAAACGCATGTATCTGCAAATATTGATATAATAACCATCATATGGAAGTAAAGTTGGAGTCACGAGATGACATGGTGTGTGGTCCTCCCACTACGACTCAGGAAAGCATGTCGTTTATTAGGCTACAGATGAAATAAGTTCTGATGAACTTCACAGGGTGGTGAAAGTGCACGGTGACAAGCTTGATGCTCCTTTCAATAAATATCCAGGGTCTTATTCTGGTGACATGTGGGTTCTGTCATCATTACAATCCAGATGATGATCTATGGGGTTATAATGATGACAGAACCCTGCGAGTTTGTATTTTGAATTTCATGGTCGCACATTGAGATTCATGGTTGCAAGTACGGTTCCTCTTCAAGCTTCTTCCTGAGATTTGATTGATGGAACAATCTGGCCAATGGTTGCAACAATAGGCAGCTGTGGTTTTGGCTGATTGGTCAGGAGTAAAAAGGTCATGCCCCCAAAGCTGCTGAAACCATTTTTTTTCACATGCGAATCTCTTTCTACAACAGGGGGGCGGAAGGGCGGAGGAAGAGGGCGGTTACCTTCTTTTGAAGCTACAGTTTGCAATTTATTTCTGTATGTTTAAAAAATATATATACACTGCTCAAAAAAATTAAGGGAACACTAAAATAACACATCCTAGATCTGAATGAATGAAATAATCTTATTAAATACTTTTTTCTTTACATAGTTGAATGTGCTGACAACAAAATCACACAAAAATTATCAATGGAAATCAAATTTATCAACCCATGGAGGTCTGGATTTGGAGTCACCCTCAAAATTAAAGTGGAAAACCACACTACAGGCTGATCCAACTTTGATGTAATGTCCTTAAAACAAGTCAAAATGAGGCTCAGTAGTGTGTGTGGCCTCCACGTGCCTGTATGACCTCCCCTACAAAGCCTGGGCATGCTCCTGATGAGGTGGCGGATGGTCTCCTGAGGGATCTCCTCCCAGACCTGAACTAAAGCATCCGCCAACTCCTGGACAGTCTGTGGTGCAACGTGGCGTTGGTGGATGGAACGAGACATGATGTCCCAGATGTGCTCAATTGGATTCAGGTCTGGGGAACGGGCGGGCCAGTCCATAGCATCAATGCCTTCCTCTTGCAGGAACTGCTGACACACTCCAGCCACATGAGGTCTAGCATTGTCTTGCATTAGGAGGAACCCAGGGCCAACCGCACCAGCATATGTCTCACAAGGGGTCTGAGGATCTCATCTCGGTACCTAATGGCAGTCAGGCTACCTCTGGCGAGCACATGGAGGGCTGTGCGGCCCCCCAAAGAAATGCCACCCCACACCATGACTGACCCACCACCAAAACGGTCATGCTGGAGGATGTTGCAGGCAGCAGAACGTTCTCCACGGCATCTCCAGACTCTGTCACGTCTGTCACATGCTCAGTGTGAACCTGCTTTCATCTGTGAAGAGCACAGGGCGCCAGTGGTGAATTTGCCAATCTTGGTGTTCTCTGGCAAATGCCAAACGTCCTGCACTGTGTTAGGCTGTAAGCACAACCCCCACCTGTGGACGTCAGGCCCTCATACCACCCTCATGGAGTCTGTTTCTGACCGTTTGAGCAGACATATGCACATTTGTGGCCTGCTGGAGGTCATTTTGCAGGGCTCTGGCAGTGCTCCTCCTTGCACAAAGGCGGAGGTAGCGGTCCTGCTGCTGGGTTGTTGCCCTCCTACGGCCTCCTCCACGTCTCCTGATGTACTGGCCTGTCTCCTGGTAGCGCCTCCATGCTCTGGACACTACGCTGACAGACACAGCAAACCTTCTTGCCACAGCTCGCATTGATGTGCCATCCTGGATGAGCTGCACTACCTGAGCCACTTGTGTGGGTTGTAGACTCCGTCTCATGCTACCACTAGAGTGAAAGCACCGCCAGCATTCAAAAGTGACCAAAACATCAGCCAGGAAGCATAGGAACTGAGAAGTGGTCTGTGGTCACCACCTGCAAAACCAGTCCTTTATTGTGGGTGTCTTGCTAATTGCCTATAATTTCCACCTGTTGTCTATTCCATTTGCACAACAGCATGTGAAATGTATTGTCAATCAGTGTTGCTTCCTAAGTGGACAGTTTGATTTCACAGAAGTGTGATTGACTTGGAGTTACATTGTGTTGTTTAAGTGTTCCCTTTATTTTTTTGAGCAGTGTATTACTAATTTTTTCTCCCCAATTTGGTAGTTACAGTCTTGTCCCATCGCTGCAACTCGGGAGAGGCGAAGGTCGAGGGCTGTGCGTCCTCCGAAACACAACCCAGCTGCACTGCTTCTTGACACAATGCCCTCTTAACCTGGAAGCCAGCTGGGTTAAGCGTACACCTGGCGACCGTGTCAGCGTGCATTGGGCCCGGCCCGCCACAGGAGTCGCTAGTGCGCAATGGGACAAGAACATCCCTGCTGGCCAAACCCTCCCCTAACCTGGACGACACTGGGACAATTGTGCGCCGCCCCATGGGTCTCCCGGTCGCGGCCGGCTGTGACAGAGCCTGGACTCATACCAGGATCTCTAGTGGAAGGCACAGCTAGCACTGCGATGCAGAGCCTTAGACCACTGCGCCACTCGGGAGGCCCCCTGGTCAAAGGATTTTTGGAAACACTTCTCTTAAATTAGTTGTATATCTTTCAAATAAGCATATTTACAACTGATCTCTTACCTCTTAGAACTGGTGTCTTGAGTCAGACTCTTTTTAGAGGCAGTGGCCCCCTCCTCTCTCTCAGAATACTTCCTCTTAGAGGCAGTGCCTCTCTCCTCTCTCGCCCCAGACAGACTCGTTTTAGAGGCAGTGGTCCCCTCCTCTCTCTCCCCAGAGAGACTCATTTTAGAGGCAGTGTTCCCCTCCTCTCTCTCCCCAGAGAGACTCATTTTAGAGGCAGTGGTCCCCTCCTCTCTCTCCCCAGAGAGACTCGTTTTAGAGGCAGTGGGCTCCTCCTCTCTCTCCCCAGAGTGACTCATTTTAGAGACACAGCTCACTCAGCTACAATAAGAAATAACAGAACAGTCAATATTTCTGAACAATGTTGAAGTATCATTAATAATGACAAGACTTTTACAGAGTTCACACAACAACGTCACCTGCTAAATGAAATTACCTCAATAACAGCATGTCAGTTAAATATAACAACCAGAACCGTTGTTTTTTTTTGTTCACTGTTCAGACCAGCAAATTTAAGTTCTGAACCGGTTCAAACCCCAAAAAAGTAACGGTTCATATTGTTCATTGCTGTTCCTTTTTTAAACCTCTGAAATCGATTTTTTCCTATTTTATTTAGCTCAACATTAAATGACTTGACCAATCAGCGCTGATAGAACAGCTTGCTGTGGAGCGGGCAAGCTATTTAAATGCATTGGACAGTGTAGTGACATTTAGCGTGAGGGGAAAGAGTGAGAGGAGGTTGGAGGAGGAGGCTTGGCATCTTGTTGTTATGACATGCATTATCTGAATTACGTCTACAGAATTATACCTACATTGGACCGGCGTCTATGAAGGAACTTTGAAGGTCTTTGAACTTCAGAGATTTGGTTTAACTAATGTTGGACCAGCGCTAGCTAGCTAGTTTCTGTGTGCAGAGCGACACCAGAATAAATTTAAAAAAAAGTCACCTTTTTGTAGTTAATAAATCCAATGTAAAACTTAATAACCATAGTATCCTTAACTAGCATTGAAAAAGTGAATTCATTTTCCTGTAATGAATTCTCTCTCCCTAATTTTTGAATCACGCTACAGTAGACTATGCACACTGGCATAGTTGCACACTGGCAAAGTTTTTCAGCTGGCAGGCAGACACTGGTAAAAAAATGCCTGGAATGCAAAATAACGTTACTAACTGGTTCCCGTGCTTTGAAAATAACGGTTTCGTTCTAATTCTGTTCCTCGAAGAATTGAAATTATTATTCCCTGAACCGGTTCCAACCGTTGTTGGTAACAACAAAACACTATTTATTTAAAAAAAAACAATATATTAATATCAGTGGTGGATCACTGGGGAACAAAATGCTGAGGGGAGGACGGCTCATAATAATGTCTGGAATGGAGTAAATGGAATGGCATCATGGTTTTCATCTGTTTGATTCCATCCATTGTACTCCATTCCATCCATTGTACTCCATTCCATCCATTGTAATCCATTCCATCCATTGTACTCCATTCCATCCATTGTACTCCATTCCATCCATTGTACTCCATTCCATCCATTGTACTCCATTCCATCCATTGTACTCCATTCCATCCATTGTACTCCATTCCATCCATTGTACTCCATTCCATCCATTATTATGACCAGTCCTCCCCTCAGCAGCCTCCACTGATGAATATGGTTTTTGAACACTAGAATTTGTTTACAAGCACAACTGATAATAACTACCTTCCCACTTGGTTATGAACACAGCATGATGTCCGATGTCCACCAGATGCATATGAGGTTTTGTTTTGCCGGATGTCAGCATTTTCCATACATGACGCACGTGCTTCGCTTTTAAACTCGCTAAAAGCTAGCTAGTTGGAGTCTGTGTGTGTACTTCCATTTGTACCACCGCACGGTAAAGCAACGCACAAGTTGAAAATATTTAATGCATGCAGAACGCAGCACAGCCTCGTGCGCCATCCCCAACGTAGCGTTACAGAACGCACCACAGCCTAGTGGGGCATCCCCAACGTAGCGTTACAGAACGCACCACAGCCTAGTGGGGCATCCCCAACGTAGCGTTACAGAACGCACCACAGCCTAGTGGGGCATCCCCAACATAGCGTTACAGAACGCACCACAGCCTAGTGGGGCATCCCCAACGTAGCGTTACAGAACGCACCACAGCCTAGTGGGGCATCCCCAACGTAGCGTTGTAGAACGCACCACAGCCTAGTGGGGCATCCCCAACGTAGCGTTACAGAACGCACCACAGCCTAGTGGGGCATCCCCAACGTAGCGTTACAGAACGCACCACAGCCTAGTGGGGCATCCCCAACGTAGCATTACAGAACGCACCACAGCCTAGTGGGGCATCCCCAACGTAGCGTTACAGAACGCACCACAGCCTAGTGGGGCATCCCCAACGTAGCGTTACAGAACGCACCACAGCCTAGTGGGGCATCCCCAACGTAGCGTTACAGAACGCACCACAGCCTAGTGGGGCATCCCCAACGTAGCGTTGCAGAACGCACCACAGCCTAGTGGGGCATCCCCAACGTAGCGTTACAGAACGCACCACAGCCTAGTGGGGCATCCCCAACGTAGCGTTACAGAACGCACCACAGCCTAGTGGGGCATCCCCAACGTAGCGTTACAGAACGCACCACAGCCTAGTGGGGCATCCCCAACGTAGCGTTACAGAACGCACCACAGCCTAGTGGGGCATCCCCAACGTAGCGTTACAGAACGGCCCACAGCCTAGTGGGGCATCCCCAACGTAGCGTTACAGAACGCACCACAGCCTAGTGGGGCATCCCCAACGTAGCGTTACAGAACGCACCACAGCCTAGTGGGGCATCCCCAACGTAGCGTTACAGAACGCACCACAGCCTAGTGGGGCATCCCCAACGTAGCGTTACAGAACGCAGCACAGCCTAGTGCGGCATCCCCAACGTAGCGTTACGGAAACGCACCACAGCCTAGTGGGGCATCCCCAACGTAGCGTTACGGAACGCACCACAGCCTAGTGGGGCATCCCCAACGTAGCGTTACAGAACGCACTACAGCCTAGTGGGGCATCCCCAACGTAGCGTTACAGAACGGCCCACAGCCTAGTGGGGCATCCCCAACGTAGCGTTACAGAACGCACCACAGCCTAGTGGGGCATCCCCAACGTAGCGTTACAGAACGCACCACAGCCTAGTGGGGGCATCCCCAACGTAGCGTTGCAGAACGCACCACAGCCTAGTGGGGCATCCCCAACGTAGCGTTACAGAACGCACCACAGCCTAGTGGGGCATCCCCAACGTAGTCGTTACAGAACGCACCACAGCCTAGTGGGGCATCCCCAACGTAGCGTTACAGAACGCACCACAGCCTAGTGGGGCATCCCCAACGTAGCGTTGCAGAACGCACCACAGCCTAGTGGGGCATCCCCAACGTAGCGTTACAGAACGCACCACAGCCTAGTGGGGCATCCCCAACGTAGCGTTACAGAACGCACCACAGCCTAGTGGGGCATCCCCAACGTAGCGTTACAGAACGGCCCACAGCCTAGTGGGGCATCCCCAACGTAGCGTTACAGAACGCACCACAGCCTAGTGGGGCATCCCCAACGTAGCGTTACAGAACGCACCACAGCCTAGTGGGGCATCCCCAACGTAGCGTTACAGAACGCACCACAGCCTAGTGGGGCATCCCCAACGTAGCGTTACAGAACGCAGCACAGCCTAGTGCGGCATCCCCAACGTAGCGTTACGGAACGCACCACAGCCTAGTGGGGCATCCCCAACGTAGCGTTACGGAACGCACCACAGCCTAGTGGGGCATCCCCAACGTAGCGTTACAGAACGCACCACAGCCTAGTGGGGCATCCCCAACGTAGCGTTACAGAACGCACCACAGCCTAGTGGGGCATCCCCAACGTAGCGTTACAGAACGCACCACAGCCTAGTGGGGCATCCCCAACGTAGCGTTACAGAACGCACCACAGCCTAGTGGGGCATCCCCAACGTAGCGTTACAGAACGCACCACAGCCTAGTGGGGCATCCCCAACGTAGCGTTACAGAACGCACCAGAGCCTAGTGGGGCATCCCCAACGTAGCGTTGCGAAACGCAAAGAGTTTGATCCATCTGGTGGACATGAGGCAAGTACGTTTGATTGTGGCTGAGCTGGGTCGTTTTCATTAGTGCACACTGTAGAAAACCGTGGCAAAACATTTTGCAACAAAAACTAGAGTTTCTATTAGACAAATTCAGGTAGGTCCCTCTCCGTTTTGGTCCGTTTACTGAAAAGGCCGACACCCACTGCTTGAGTTCACTTGAGGTGCGGTCAGATTATCTCAACCTGTACACTGGCTGGCGGGGTTTTCATCAAGACAAATGGTGTGTGCTGATGTAACAGTTCTGCTTCAGTCCCTCTCCGAGCCTCTACCTGGGCTCGAACCAGGGACCTTCTGCACACAATGACAACAGTCACCCTCGAAGCATCGTTACCCATCGCTCCACAAAAGCCGCGGCCCTTGCAGAGCAAAGGGAAACAACTACTTCAAGGTCTCAGAGCGAGTGACGTTACCGATTGAAAACGCTACTAGCGTGCACCGCTAACTAGCTAGCCGTTTAGCACCGGTTACACTGACAATCATTGAACCCATTGGCTCACGTTAAATCATGTGCACATGAAGTGAGCAAAAACGGACCACAGCCTTTCCGATCTGTGTAACCAGAAAGCTGCTCTCAACCTAAACTAAATACATTTTATTTAGCCCTACATTTAAACTACTGGTAGTTCATTTCCCTTTTGTTGCATATCACTTTTACTTTGCCAACGTGACAAGAGACTTTATTTTATTTTACTGTCCATAGTCACAAACAATTAAGACCGCCCAATCTGTTATTTGATTTTAAAAGGATACCCCTTAACTGACTCCATAACAACAGCTAGTCTACCTGGTTGGATCCCCATTAGCTGACTCCATAACAACAGCTAGTCTACCTGGTTGGATCCCCATTAGCTGACTCCATAACAACAGCTAGTCTACCTGGTTGGATCCCCATTAGCTGACTCCATAATAACAGCTAGTCTACCTGGTTGGATCCCCATTAGCTGACTCCATAACAACAGCTAGTCTACCTGGTTGGATCCCCATTAGCTGACTCCATAACAACAGCTAGTCTACCTGGTTGGATCCCCATTAGCTGACTCCATAACAACAGCTAGTCTACCTGGTTGGATCCCCATTAGCTGACTCCATAACAACAGCTAGTCTACCTGGTTGGATCCCCATTAACTGACTCCATAACAACAGCTAGTCTACCTGGTTGGATCCCCATTAGCTGACTTCATAACAACAGCTAGTCAACCTGGGGTCCACACACGACTAAAAATACCTTTCAGACCAACAGCTTTACAGTTTACATTTAACCCTCCCGTTGTCCTAGGGTCAAAATGACCCGCCACTGTGTTGAACCAACTTTATTTAATTTTTATATTTTTTGGATCATTTGTGAGAAGGAGGCAGTGATACATATTCTTTAAAGTCTCACTGCCTCCTTCTCACAAATGATCCCCAAAATATAAAAATTAAATAAAGTTGGTTCAACACAGTGGCGGGTCATTTTGACCCTAGGACAACGGGAGGGTTAAGACAGTAGGCATTACAAACATGTAACAATTAGACATTACAGACAGTTAAAATAGCTGACAGGTATTTATTCCTAAATAATCCAACCCTTTAAGAGAATGCAGCATACACACCATGTTTCTTATTCTGTCTTAGAAATAGCCTACAAGGGCTACGTTTAGACAGACCAATCAGGTCAGCACGGAAAAAGATCTGATGTGATTGGTCAAAAGATCAGAAGAATTGGGCAGCCAAGGTGAAACACATTTCTTTGTTATGCAGGAAAATGTCCAATGGTGATAATAATATTGTACGTTTAATTTGTTAAAATATTGAACCTGAGCTTGGGTGTATTCATTAGTACACACTGTAGCCAACCGTAGCAAAACGTTTTGCAAAGAAAACAAGCGTTTCTATTTGTTTCGTTCCATTTAGTGAATAGACCCATGCAGTGCTAACACTGACCGAGCTTCAGTTCACTTGGTTTATCTTGCCCGTCGCACCGGGGTTTGCATTAAGAGGAAACGTGTTCTGACAATCATTGAACCCGTGGCTCACGATGCGCAACAGAGCACCGGCTAAGTTAAATCAAGCGCACCTGAAGGGTCGTCACTAGTTACCACAGCCACAAAGCCTCCAATCAGATGAGTGTTATGACGCGTATGCGGACCGACTTGCAGGGGCAGACGAGAGACATGCATTTCTTTAATCCCGTGATCCATAATTTATTTTATTTTATTAGCTGTAATAAAACCAACCGTTCTAAATGTAAAGTGGTAATCGGATGTCTTATTCAAACTCAGCTTGCAAGCTTACGATGATGTTTGCCCTCACTCATAGTTACTTGTCTTCACCCAAAATAGGTTTACTCCAATATCTGCATTGTTTTTAAAACGGCACGTAGACAAACAAATTGACACACCTTGATTTCAGATTTTTATTTTCAAAATTCACAAGTAAAACGTGCACAGTTTCACGGAAATTTCAAGTTTTGAAATTGGCTGATTTTTTTGGCTGATTTAAGACTTTGACTTCAACACTGTTACTTTATTTGGCACTACCTATACCAATTTATTCATTTTATATATTTAACATCTTGAGTTGAGAAAACATGTTTTTATTAAGTTGAACTCTTTGACAGAATGTTAACATTAGGTGGAGTAAAGGTTACACTCCTCAAAAAGGTCCTCAATTGGTGGAACAACCATCACAGGCTATCCTCCTCCCTTCTTCCCTAGGGTCCCTGATAAGGTACACAAATATCTATATACACATAAAAATATGTGAACACCCCTTCAAATTAGTGGATTCGTCCATTTCAGCAACACAATCTCCATAGACAAACATTGGTAGTAGAATGGCCTTACTGAAGAGCTCAGTGACTTTCAACGTGGCACCATCATAGGATGCCACCTTTCCAACAAGTCAGTTTCAGCCCTGCTAGAGCTGCCCCTTTCAACTGTAAGTGCTGTAATTGTTAAGTGGATAACGTCTAGGAGCAACAACGGCTCAGCCGCGAAGTGGTAGGCCACACAAGCTCACAGAACAGGGCCGCCGATTGCTGTAGCGCGTAAAGATTGTCTGTCCTCGGTTGCAACACTCACTACCGAGTTCCAAACTGCCTCTGGAAGCAATGTCAGCACAATAACTGTTAGTCGGGAGCTTAATGAAATGGGTTTCCATGCCCGAGCAGCCGCACACAATCCTAAGATCACCATGCGCAATGCCAAGCATCGGCTGGAGTGGTGTAAAGCTCACCGCCATTGGACTCTGGAGCAGTAAAAAAATGTACTCTGGAGTGATGAATCACGCTTCCCCATCTGGCAGTCCGACGGACTAATCTGTGTTTGGCAGATGCCATGAGAACGCTACCTGCCCGATTGCATAGTGCCAACTGTAAAGATTGGTGGAGGAGGAACAATGGTCTGGGGCTGTTTTTCATGGTTCGGCTAGGCCCCTTAGTTCCAGTGAAGGGAAATCTTAACGCTACAGCATACAATGACATTCTAGAAAATTCTGTGCTTTCAACTTTATGGCAACAGTTTGGGGAAGGCCCTTTCCTGTTTCAGCATGACAGTGCCCCTGTGCACAAAGCGAGGTACATACAGAAATGGTTTGTCGAGATCAGTGTGGAAGAACTTGACCGGCCTGCACAGAGCCCTGACCTCAACCCCATCGAACAACTTTGGGATGAATTGGAACGCCGACTGCAAGCCAGGCCTAATCGCCCAACATCAGTGCCCGACCTCACTAATGCTTGTGGCTGAATGGAAGCAAGTCCCTGCAGCAATGTTCCAACATCTAGTGGAAAGCCTTCCCAGAAGAGTGGAGGCTGTTATAGCAGCCAAGGGGGGACCAAATCCATATTAATGCCCATGATTTTGGAATGAGATGTTCGACAAACAAGTGTCCACATACTTTTGGTCATGGTCAAAATACTAAAATGGCGCCGACAGATATGGCATCTCTGTTTCTAGCTACTAAGCAACTTTGCAGTATTTTGTTTTTTTGTGTGTTCTTTTTTACATTATAGCCCAGAAAACGTTGTCTTGTTACATACAGCCAGAAATAACTTTTGGATATCAGAGCAGCGGTAACTCACCGGCATTACGACCAGGAATATGATTTTCCCGAATTTGGTCCTTTGTTCCTACCCCCCAGGGCAATTGAACTGATTATAGAGGCTGATCCAAAACGCCGCCGGCGGAGAAGAGGTATTTGGAGTGGACTTCTAGTCCGACTCAGGAGGCGTGCACATTATCCACAGCTTCCGAGTATATTACTCGCTAAATGTGAGGGCGAGAATCTCCTTCCAGAGAGACATCAGGGACTGTAACATACTCTGTTTCACAGAAACATGTCTCTCTCGGGATATACGGTCTTCGTCCATACAGCCAGCTGGGTTCTCAGTTCATCGCGCAGACAGGAATAAAGAACTCTCCGGGAAGAAGAAAAGCGGGGGTGTATGTTTCATGATTAACTACTCATGGTGTGATTGTGATAATGAACAGAAACTCAAGTCCATTTGTTCACCCGACCTAGAATACCTCACAATCAAATGCAGACAGTATTCCCTCCCAAGAGAATTCTCTTCGGTTATAGTGACAGCCGTGTATATTCCCCCTCAAGCCGATAACACAACGGCCCTCAAGGAACTACACTGAACTCTATGCAAATTGGAAACCACACATTTATTGTAGCTGGGGATTTTAACAAAGCAAATTTGAGGAAAACGCTACCGAAGTTCTACCAACACATTGACTGTATTACTCACTCTGAGAAAACATTGGACCATTGCTATTCAACCTTTCGAAATGCCTACAAGGCCCTCCCCCGCCCTCCTTTCGGCCATTCTGATCACGACTCCATTTTGCTCCTCCCTTACTATAGGCAGAAACTCAAACAGGAAATACCCGTGCTAAGGTCTATTCAACACTGGTCTAACCAATCGGAATCCATGCTTCAAGATTGTTTTGATCACGAGGACTGGGATATGTTCCGGGTAGCCTCCGAGAATAACATAGACAAATACAAGGATACGGTGACTGAGTTCATCAGGAAGTGTATAGGTGATGTTGTACCCACCGTGACTATTAAAACCTACCCAAACCAGAAAACGTGGATAGATGGCAGCAAGACTGAAAGCGCGAACCACCACATTTAACCATGGCAAGGTGACTGGGAATATAGCTGAATACAAACAGTGTAGTTATTACCTCCGTAAGGCAATCAAACAGGCAAAACGTCAGTACAGAGACAAAGTGGCGTTACAATTCAACGGCTCAGACACAAGACGTATGTGGCAGGGTCTACAGACAATCACAGACTACAAAGGGAAAACCAGCCACGTCGCGGACACCAACGTCTTGCTTCCGGACAAGCTAAACACCTTCTTCGCCTGCTTTGAGGATAACACAGTGCCACCGATACGGCCTGCTACCAAGGACTGTGGGCTCTCCTTCTCCGTGGCCAATGTGAGTAAGACATTTAAGCGTATTAACCCTCGCAAGGCGGCTGGCCCAGACGGCATCCCTAGCCGCATCATCAGAGCATGCGCAGACCAGCTGGCTGGAGGCATATTCAATCTCTCCCTATCCCAGTCTGCTGTCTCCACTTGCTTCAAGATGTCCACTATTGTTCCTGTACCCAAGAAAGCAAAGGTAACTGAACTAAATTACTGTCGCCCCGTAGCACTCACTTCTGTCATCATGAAGTATTTTGAGAGGCTAGTTAAGGATCATATCACCTCTACCTGACACCCTAGACCAGGCCTGGGCAATTATTTTCCATGGAGGGCCACATTAGAATATATTTTTGCCAGAATCATATTACAGGATTATACATCATGTGTATGACTGTGTTGACAGATATATCTACTGTAAATCGCATCCAGATATGCTACTTATTTTACTTTTTAACATGCACAGAAATAAACCACATCCATGTTCTCCTTTTGGTAGGTATTTTCATTATTAAACATGTAATGAACTACACTGTGCATTCAGTACCACGGACAGAACTCTTGTTAACGGGAATGCACAAAAACACAAGAAAGAGAGAGAGCTCAACATTACATTTAAACTACTCAATCAGTGTGAGGAGTGAAGTCTCTGATGGGCATTGACTAGAGCAGTGAAGTCAGGTACAGTTTGACGTCGCTATGCGCAGGATTGCTGATAGGTGGGAGTCAGTAAGAGATGATCTGTGCCTTGACTTGTTATATTTCATCACTGAAAATGTCTGTTCACATACACCACCGTTCAAAAGTTTGGGGTCACTTAGAAATTCTTGTTTTCGACAGAAAAGCGATTTTTTTGTCCATTAAAATAACATCAAATTTATCAGAAATACAGTGTAGACATTGTTAATGTTGTAAATGGCTATTGTAGCTGGAAACGGCTGATTTTTAATGGAATATCTACATAGGCCCATTATCAGCAACCATCCGTCCTGTGTTCCAATTGCACGTTGTGTTTGCTAATCCAAGTTTATCATTTTAAAAGGCTAATTGATCATTACAAAACCCTTTTGCAATTATATTAGCAAAGAAGCAATAAAACGGGCCTTCTTGAGACTAGTTGAGTATCTGGAGCATCAGAAATTGTGGGTTCGATTACAGGCTCAAAATGGCCAGAAACAAATAACTTTCTTCTGAAACTCGACAGTCTATTCTTGTTCTGAGAAATGAAGGATATTCCATGTGAGACATTGCCAAGAAACTGAAGATCTCGTACAACACTGTGTACTACTTCCTTCACAGAACAGCGCAAACTGTCTCTAACCAGAATAGAAAGAGGAGTGGGAGGCCCCGGTGCACAACTGAGCAAGAGGATAAATACATTAGAGTGTCTAGTTTGAGAAACAGACACCTCACAGGTCCTCAACTGGCAGATTCATTAAATAGTACCCGCAAAACACCAGTCTCAACTACAAACAGTGAAGAGGCGACTCCGGGATGCTAACCTTCTAGGCTTTTCTTTTTATTGGCCAGTCTGAGATATGGCTTTTTCTTTGCAACTCTGCCTAGAAGGTAAGCATCCCGGAGTCGCCTCTTCACTGTTGACGTTGAGACTGGTGTTTTGCGGGTACTATTTAATGAAGCTGCCAGTTGAGGACCTGTGAAGCGTCTGTTTCTCAAACTAGACACTCTAATATATTTGTCCTCTTGCTCAGTTGTGCACCGGGGCCTCCCACTCCTCTTTCTATTCTGGCCAGTTTGCGCTGTTCTGTGAAAGGAGTAGTACACAGCGTTGTACGAGATCTTCAGTTTCTTGACAATTTCTCACATGGAATAGCCTTCATTTCTCAAAACAAGAATAGACTGACTAGTTTCAGAAGAAAGTTATTTGTTTCTGGCCATTCATGAGGGCCATGATGTCCACTGTGAAGGTAAAATCAGCCAACCATTCTTTATCTTGCAGTTGAGGGAAATTTGCATTTGCAAATAACTCAGGTCCCACACCCTTTTAAGCACCTTCCCCAAACTCAGCCATCTCACGTTTGTGTGGTAGGGGAGATCTGCATGACCCGACTCTGTCTCTTCCAACAGGGAGACAAACTGCCTGTGGTTTAAAGATTTTGCTCTTATGAAGTTTACCACTTTAGTGACTGTATCCACAACATGGCTCATTTTGCAATGCAATGCAGGAAAATAATTTTCTGATCTGGGTTCAGCTCAGCTACTTGATCTTGTATCCTTTTCAAAGGGCCAACATTTTTTCCTGTCAAGTTTGGGCACCCATCAGTGGTCACACTGGATAACTTTTCAAAACTTAGTCCCAGCTTTGCCACACACTTATTAACCTCCTCCAATAAATATTTCCCTGTGGTTGTGACTGCACTGAAGCAAGCTCCTCTGTAATTTCAAAGTCTGGAGTTATGCCTCGTAAGAATATCCACGACTGCGCCGGGTCACGGGCATCACTGCTCTCATCCAGGGCCAAGGAGAAATAGGTGAAATCCTTTACCTTGTCTTTCAAATGTTGTTCCATATTCTCTGCGATGTCCTCAACACGCCGTGTCACTGTTCGTCTTGACTGGGAAACATTTTCAAACAGCTCTTTCTTGTCGGGGCAAAGTATTGCTGCAGAGGCAATTAAACATTCTTTAAGGAATTCTCCCTCAGCGAATGGCTTGCTATGTTTAGCTATTTTGTGGGACAGTACATAGCTAGCTCTCGCAATTCCGTCGTTTGCTGAATGCAGTTTTGTGAAAAGTCCTTGCTGCTTTTGCAACTGAGAAAGCAACTCTTTCAATGCACTTGCCCTCTGCTCAGAAGACATATTCCTATATTTCTCTGCATGCTTCGTCTGGAAATGTCGGGACAAGTTGTAGTCTTTCAAGACAGCGATGCTCTCTTTGCACACAGCTTTCCCTGATACCTCAATAAAGAAATATTTCGATGTCCACTCTCGCTGGAACACCCTACATTCATTGTCTACCTACCTTTTCTTTGAAAAACTAATTTTTGCACAATTTCTAGCTAGCTACTATTTGTAACTGTGACGTGTGTGTCAGCCTGTCAGTCACTGTCTTTCCTCGTGCTGTTATTTATACGTGCCTTCAAAATAAAATGTCCCACTAGCGGTGGGAGTTAAATCATTACAAAGGCGAGTATTCATTGGGCTTTTAATTTGAATAACAAATACGATTTTCTAAACTTTACTATCGCAAATTCTTCATGTGATCTAAGCATGAATCCATGGGGCCATATTGAACCAGGCCTGCCCTAGACACACTTCAATTTGCTTACCGCCCCAATAGATCCACAGACGATGCAATCGCCATCGCACTGCACACTGTCCTATCCCATCTGGACAAGAGGAATACCTATGTAAGAATGCTGTTCATTCACTATAGCTCAGCATTCAACACCACAGTACCCTCCAAGCTCATCATTAAGCTCGGGCCCTGAGTCTGAACCCCGCCCTGTGCAACTGGGTCCTGGACTTCCTGACGGACCACCCCATGGTGGTGAACGTAGGAAACAACACCTCCACTTTGCTGATCCTCAACACAGGGGCCCCACAAGGGTGAGCACTCAGCCCCCTCCTGTTCTCCCTGTTCACCCACAACTGCGTGGCCACGCACGCCTCCGACTCAATCATCAAGTTTGCTGACGACACAACAGTAGTAGGCCTGATTAACAACAATGACGAGACAGCCTACAGGGAAGAGGTGAGGGCTCTGGGAGTGTGGTGCCAGGAAAATAACCTCTCACTCAACTTCAACAAAAAACAAAGGAGCTGATCGTGGACTTCAGGAAAAAGCAGAGGGAGCACGCCCCTATCCACTTCGACGGGGCCGCAGTGGAGAAGGTGGGAAGCTTAAAGTTCCTTTGCGTACACATCACTGACCATCTGAAATGGTCCACCCACACAGACAGTGTGGTGAAGAAGGCGCAATAGCCTCAGGAGGCTCAAGAAATTTGGCTTGGCACCCAAGACCCTCACAAACTTTTACAATTGAGAGCATCCTGTCGGGCTGTATCACCGCCTGGTACGGCAACTCCACCGCCCGCAACCGCAGGTCTGCCCAACGCATCACCGGGGGCAAACTACCTGCCCTCCAGGACACCTACAGCACCCGATGTCACAGGAAGGCCCAAAAGATCATCAAGGACATCAACCACCCGAGCCACGGCCTGTTCACCCTGCTATCATCCAGAAGGCGAGGTCAGTACAGGTGCATCAAAATTGGGACCGAGAGACTGAAAAACTGCTTCTATCTCAAGGCCATCAGACAGTTAAACAGCCATCACTAGGCAACCCTGCACCTTAGAGGGGTTGCGTAACATTTTATTTAACTTTTGTTTTACTAGGCAAGTCAGTTAAGAACAAATTCTTATTTACAATGACGGCCTATCGCAGCCAAACCCTCCTCTAACCCGGATGACACTGGGCCAATTGTGCGCCCCCCTATAGGACTCCCGATCATGGCCGGATGCGATGCAGCCCGGGATCGAACCAGGGTCTGTAGTGACGCCTCTAGCACTGAGATGCAGTGCCTTAGAACACTAGCCACTTTAATAATGTTTACATATTTTGCATTACTCATCTCATATGTATATACTGTATTATATTCTATTGTATTTTAGTCTATGCCACTCCGACATTGCTCGTCCTAATATATATGTGTTAATACTATTGTAATTATTTTGCACTATAGCCTATTTATTGCCTTACCTCCATAACTTGCTACATTTGCACACACTGTATATATATTTTCTGTTGTATTTTTGACTTTATGTTTTTTACCCCATATGTAACTCTGTGTTGTTTTTATTGCACTGCTTTGCTTTATCTTGGCCAGGTCGCAGTTGTAAATGAGAACCTGTTCTCAACTGGCTTACCTGGTTAAATAAAGGTGAAATAAATAAAAATAAAAAAAATATATATATATATTTCTTAATTCCGTTCTTCTACTTTTAGATTTGTGTGTATTGTTGTGAATTGTTAGATACTACTGCACTGTTGGAGATAGAAACACAAGCATTTCGCTACACCCGCAATAGCATCTGCTAAATATGTGTACGTGACCAATAAAATTTGATGTAGTGTATCTCACGCCACACTATGTTTGGCAAACAGTTTTTCGCATGCAGTCCGTCCTTACCTGTGAAAGAGTGCGACGACCTTTTGGTCCATGGCCTTCTCAGTTTCTCTCTTCCTTGGAAAAACGTACTTACTTAGTTCTTGTCTTTACCCTGGTGGCATTCAATGTCTTCCTGCCCACAACTTGAAAGAGAGACGTGTACTCTCTCAACTGAGTTTTTTCCCCTGCCAAAGGCTGTTGAATATCAAGAATATGATATGACTATTAGAATGAAAGGATTGTTGGGAAACACGTTAATCTATCAAATAGAATAACTCCTCTGTGCTTGGAATGGAATCCATTATGCTAGCTAGCTCATGTTAGATGAGAATAGCAAAAGTTAAATACTAGTTATCTAAAAAAGAAAAACGTCAACTTACCCTTTTGCCCAAAACTGTAGTATTTTCCTAATGTTATGAATTTTAGTGACGTTGCCAATTGTTGTTCCCGAATGTATTTCGTTTTTTGGTCCTCAAAACTTGAACTCGAGATATACCAGTTGGAGAACGCAGCGTTTCCCGCCACTATATGTTTGGTCGGGTGAGCGGGCTTTCTGCGCCAGCATACGCGTCATCACACTCCCTCATTTGATTGGTCGAGTAAGTGGATAATTGCCACGTGTTGCGTAGGCCGCCCAGAGTGGCTCGCTTGTGGGCGTGCTGGCAGCATATAGCAGCATGTTCGATTGTGCGTCAAGAATTCAGCATAGCAAGTTTGTATGAAGGTGTGGTTATTAAATAGGTAAATAGTAGTAGTATGCTCTAAAACGCTTTGGTGACAAACTGAACTTTGCTGCCCTGTTTCCAATCGTCCACATGGCTGGGAGAATCTATTCAAGTAAGTAAATACATTTCGAAAATGTAAAAAAAAAAACGATGAATTATTAGCTAACTAGCTAAATTACAGTACAGGCTAACTCAAATGAGCTGCTAACGTAGCTAGCTAGTTATCTAGCCAACTTACATACTGTATATTTTTTACATTTTTAGTCATTTAGCAGACGCTCTTATCCAGAGCGACTTACAGTTAGTGAATACATTTTTTTTTTTATACTGGCCCCCCGTGGGAATCAAACCCACAACCCTGGCGTTGCAAACGCCATGCTCTACCAACTGAGCTACATCCCTGCCGGCCGTTCCCTCCCCTACCCTGGACGACGCTGGACCAATTGTGCGCCGCCCATGAGTCTCCCGGTCGCGGCCGGCTGCGACAGAGCCTGGATTCGAACCAGGATCTCTAGTGGCACAGTTAGACCACTGCGCCACTCAGGAGTATAGATAGGTAGCTGGTGATATTTAATTCACTTAGTTAGCTAACTTCAAATTAGCTAGCTTCCTTGATGCAACAGCCATGGAGGTGGGTGAAAGCATAGCAGCCCCATCTGTCAAAGTGAGAGAGTAGGCTGTTCTGGAGAGGGCAGGTTCTGTTGTGTAGTTCCAGTCCCTAGAAGTGAGGACGGAGATAATAGTAACATAATATTTAGTGCGGTCTAATTTTAGTATAGTGAAGTCTGTTTCTTGTGAGGTTTTCTGTCCTCAGGTACAGAGAGCAGTGAAAGCCTGTCTGCAGATGAAGAGGTCCCGATGAAGAGCAGTGGTTCTCTGTCGTGGTCCTGGGGACTCGAAGGGGGTGCACGTTTTTTGCCTTAGCACTACACAGCTGGTTCAAATGATCAACTCATCATCAAGCTTCAAGTGGTATTTATTTATTCATTTGTGATGCTATCCTTGATATGATCCTGCTATTCTCACGTTACACATGCATCTATCAATCCAATGTTATTATGATTTGTTATAAGGGATATGATACTTTAGTAATCCACAATGACCTGGTGATGTAAAAAGTATAATAATGGCATTATCTTCCATATTCCTACAGATAACTTGTAACTGGAGATTCCTTCAAAACGATTGCCTACAGTTACTGTGTAGGGCACTGCAAGGTTGGGTGACCAGGGCCAACTGGGACTGCCTCCTGGGGGAATTCAGGCCTGTGTGTGAAGGCTTCCTGTGTCCTGCATAACTTTCATGAGGATGGACGCGAGGACCAGGAGGGGGTCTGCAGCTCGCCACCGTGTGCCAGAGGAGAGGTCTGCTGCTCTGCAGGATGTTTCCAGGATGGGGGCCAACAACGCAGCATGAGAGGCAATCCGTGTGCGGGAGATCTTCACCTCCTACTTCTTCGAAGGGTGCTGTTCCCTGGCAACACCATAGACTACACTATGCACAACCAAAGGCTCTTTTAAGAGCCATCCACATTGCAATAAGAGTATTCTTCCATTTACTTAGCTTCGTTAACTGCAGTTATTCAATTCCCAGTTTCTCTCCAGTTGATTTCTACTTCTCAGGTGAGGGTGCTGTTTAGGTAAGGGTGTGACGTCTGTACAAAAACAAAACAGCCTATTTTAAGTCCCCCATATTGAAAGAATTTAGAACAATTAGACACCCTATAACCCACACACTCATGTATCAATTTGATTGATGGATTGTGTTGTGCAGTAAGCAGGCTCAGGTGTATAACTGTGGCTCCTTCCACCTTCAAAGAATCGCAAAAGAGGACCAACCATGGCGAATTTATATAACTGCGCTATATTGTTTGTCCTCGTGTGTCTGTGAATGTTTTCCAGTATAAAGTACTCTGCAGCCACTTAGTGTGGACACCAGGTGAGGCCACACACAGAGATTCCTGTTGAACATTGTCTCTTTAACTACCTTATTTTCTCAATAAGTCTCTCTCCTTCACTTCATCCTTCTCCCCCCTTCTCCCTAAATCCTCTAGGTTATATCAGCTGTGTTGGTGAACCCCTCCCGCATCTGAACTGGCTGACACAGAGGGCACAGCATGATCAGAGGTGGGAGGTCACTTGGTCGGGTCAACAGGAAGTATTATTAAAGAGATGCTTTACATTGAAATAGAGATATAGATGTAGTAGTCCCAGAGTTAATGATACAAGGTCAGTTATGCATTTCACCTCCTGATGATTAAAGATGACGGTGTTAGAATAAAATTTTAAAAACACAAGGCGTAAACATGCTATCTCTCTCTCCATCTGTCTCTCGTCTGCAGGTATGTTTTGATGTGAGAGAGGATCCCAACCCCTAGTCCCGTCATCGCCACCTCACCCGCTCTTAAGATCACCTTCTGGCCGACTGGGGGCCCAAGGCTGTTAGGAGACACCGCTAGAGACACTATTATGGAATTGTGATGAACTGAGAGAATATTAGCACTGTAATTCATTAATCATATGCTGTCTTCCCTAGTAGCACTGTAATTCATTAATCATATGCTGTCTTCCCTAGTAGCACTGTAATTCATTAATCATATGCTGTCTTCCCTAGTAGCACTGTAATTCATTAATCATATGCTGTCTTCCCTAGTAGCACTGTAATTCATTAATCATATGCTGTCTTCCCTAGTAGCACTGTAGTTCATTAATCATATGCTGTCTTCCCTAGTAGCACTGTAATTCATTAATCATATGCTGTCTTCCCTAGTAGCACTGTAATTCATTAATCATAAGCTGTCTTCCCTAGTAGCACTGTAATTCATTAATCATATGCTGTCTTCCCTAGTAGCACTGTAATTCATTAATCATATGCTGTCTTCCCTAGTAGCACTGTAATTCATTAATCATATGCTGTCTTCCCTAGTAGCACTGTAATTCATTAATCATATGCTGTCTTCCCTAGTAGCACTGTGATTCATTAATCATATGCTGTCTTCCCTAGTAGCACTGTAATTCATTAATCATATGCTGTCTTCCCTAGTAGCACTGTAGTTCATTAATCATATGCTGTCTTCCCTATTAGCACTGTAATTCATTAATCAGTGTCTTCCCTAGTAGCACTGTAATCCTGGGGGAATTCAGGCCTGTGTGTGAAGGCTTCCTGTGTCCTGCATAACTTTCATGAGGATGGACGCGAGGACCAGGAGGGGGTCTGCAGCTCGCCACCGTGTGCCAGAGGAGAGGTCTGCTGCTCTGCAGGATGTTTCCAGGATGGGGGCCAACAACGCAGCATGAGAGGCAATCCGTGTGCGGGAGATCTTCACCTCCTACTTCTTCGAAGGGTGCTGTTCCCTGGCAACACCATAGACTACACTATGCACAACCAAAGGCTCTTTTAAGAGCCATCCACATTGCAATAAGAGTATTCTTCCATTTACTTAGCTTCGTTAACTGCAGTTATTCAATTCCCAGTTTCTCTCCAGTTGATTTCTACTTCTCAGGTGAGGGTGCTGTTTAGGTAAGGGTGTGACGTCTGTACAAAAACAAAACAGCCTATTTTAAGTCCCCCATATTGAAAGAATTTAGAACAATTAGACACCCTATAACCCACACACTCATGTATCAATTTGATTGATGGATTGTGTTGTGCAGTAAGCAGGCTCAGGTGTATAACTGTGGCTCCTTCCACCTTCAAAGAATCGCAAAAGAGGACCAACCATGGCGAATTTATATAACTGCGCTATATTGTTTGTCCTCGTGTGTCTGTGAATGTTTTCCAGTATAAAGTACTCTGCAGCCACTTAGTGTGGACACCAGGTGAGGCCACACACAGAGATTCCTGTTGAACATTGTCTCTTTAACTACCTTATTTTCTCAATAAGTCTCTCTCCTTCACTTCATCCTTCTCCCCCTTCTCCCTAAATCCTCTAGGTTATATCAGCTGTGTTAGGAACCCCTCCCGCATCTGAACTGGCTGACACAGAGGGCACAGCATGATCAGAGGTGGGAGGTCACTTGGTCGGGTCAACAGGAAGTATTATTAAAGAGATGCTTTACATTGAAATAGAGATATAGATGTAGTAGTCCCAGAGTTAATGATACAAGGTCAGTTATGCATTTCACCTCCTGATGATTAAAGATGACGGTGTTAGAATAAAATTTTAAAAACACAAGGCGTAAACATGCTATCTCTCTCTCCATCTGTCTCTCGTCTGCAGGTATGTTTTGATGTGAGAGAGGATCCCAACCCCTAGTCCCGTCATCGCCACCTCACCCGCTCTTAAGATCACCTTCTGGCCGACTGGGGCCCAAGGCTGTTAGGAGACACCGCTAGAGACACTATTATGGAATTGTGATGAACTGAGAGAATATTAGCACTGTAATTCATTAATCATATGCTGTCTTCCCTAGTAGCACTGTAATTCATTAATCATATGCTGTCTTCCCTAGTAGCACTGTAATTCATTAATCATATGCTGTCTTCCCTAGTAGCACTGTAATTCATTAATCATATGCTGTCTTCCCTAGTAGCACTGTAATTCATTAATCATATGCTGTCTTCCCTAGTAGCACTGTAGTTCATTAATCATATGCTGTCTTCCCTAGTAGCACTGTAATTCATTAATCATATGCTGTCTTCCCTAGTAGCACTGTAATTCATTAATCATAAGCTGTCTTCCCTAGTAGCACTGTAATTCATTAATCATATGCTGTCTTCCCTAGTAGCACTGTAATTCATTAATCATATGCTGTCTTCCCTAGTAGCACTGTAATTCATTAATCATATGCTGTCTTCCCTAGTAGCACTGTAATTCATTAATCATATGCTGTCTTCCCTAGTAGCACTGTAATTCATTAATCATATGCTGTCTTCCCTAGTAGCACTGTAATTCATTAATCATATGCTGTCTCCCCTAGTAGCACTGTAATTCATTAATCATATGCTGTCTTCCCTAGTAGCACTGTAATTCATTAATCATATGCTGTCTCCCCTAGTAGCACTGTAGTTCATTAATCATATGCTGTCTTCCCTAGTAGCACTGTAGTTCATTAATCATATGCTGTCTTCCCTAGTAGCACTGTAATTCATTAATCATATGCTGTCTTCCCTAGTAGCACTGTAGTTCATTAATCATATGCTGTCTTCCCTAGTAGCACTGTAATTCATTAATCATATGCTGTCTCCCCTAGTAGCACTGTAATTCATTAATCATATGCTGTCTTCCCTAGTAGCACTGTAATTCATTAATCATATGCTGTCTTCCCTAGTAGCACTGTAATTCATTAATCATATGCTGTCTTCCCTAGTAGCACTGTAATTCATTAATCATATGCTGTCTTCCCTAGTAGCACTGTAATTCATTAATCATATGCTGTCTTCCCTAGTAGCACTGTAATTCATTAATCATATGCTGTCTCCCCTAGTAGCACTGTAATTCATTAATCATATGCTGTCTTCCCTAGTAGCACTGTAATTCATTAATCATATGCTGTCTTCCCTAGTAGCACTGTAATTCATTAATCATATGCTGTCTTCCCTAGTAGCACTGTAATTCATTAATCATATGCTGTCTTCCCTAGTAGCACTGTAATTCATTAATCATATGCTGTCTTCCCCTAGTAGCACTGTAGTTCATTAATCATATGCTGTCTTCCCTAGTAGCACTGTAATTCATTAATCATATGCTGTCTTCCCTAGTAGCACTGTAATTCATTAATCATATGCTGTCTTCCCTAGTAGCACTGTAATTCATTAATCATATGCTGTCTCCCCACCTCCTCTTTCTTCCTCTGTTTTTATAGTGCACACCAGATGTGCATTGAAGTACAGATTGAACTTGTATTTATAATATTGTATTAATAATATTACAATTATAATATTTATAATGCATGTATTATGTATTTATAACACTTGGATAATGAACTTCTTTAAATCAAGCGTTTCACATTCTCTACTGGTTGAAATTAAGTCTCTCATTTGATGAAATACTACAGCTATCCTGTGTTCATCAGATCAATGCAGATGAAGGAAATTTAGATATTGAGATGAACCGGTTTTAGAGTATTTACATGATGCATAGGAAGTGTAGTGTACTGTTTAAAAAAATATATATTTCTGTATATATGAATTACAAATCAGTCTTTAACTAGTTAAATCATGTTTCTAGTCTATTGCATAGTTAATGTGACCATTGATGTCTCAGGACCAAGATTGGTAAACACTGTTGCCGTGTATAATTGTAATACATGCAGTTGAGGTCAGAAGTTTACATACACCTTAGCCAAATACATTTAAACTCAGTTTCCCACAATTCCTGACATTTAATCCTAGTAAAAATTATCTGTCTTAGGTCAGTTAGGATCACCACTTAATTTTAAGAATGTGTAATGTCAGAATAATAGTAGAGAATTATTTATTTAAGCTTTTATTGCTTTCATCACATTCCCAGTGGGTCAGAAGTTTACATACACTCAATTAGTATTTGGTAGCGTTGCCTTTAAATTGTTTAACTTGGGTCAAACGTTTCGGGTAGCCTTCCACAAGCCCACAATAAGTTGGGTGAATTTTGGCCCATTCCTCCGGACAGAGCTGGTCAGGTTTGTAGGCCTCCTTGCCCGCACACGCTTTTTCAGTTCTGCCCACAAATGTTCTATAGGATTGAGGTCAGGGCTTTGTGATGGCCACTCCAATACCTTGACTTTTTGTCCTTAAGCCATTTTGCCACAACTTTGGAAGTATGCTTGGGGTCATTGTCCATTTGGAAGAACCATTTGCGACCAAGCTTTAACTTTCTGACTGATGTCTTGAGATGTTGCTTCAATATATCCACATAATTTTCCTTCCTCATGATGCCATCTATTTTGTGAAGTGCACCAGTCCCTCCTGCAACAAAGCACCCCCACAGCATGATGCTGCCACCCCCGTGCTTCACGGTTGGGATGGTGTTCTTCGGCTTGCAAGCATTCCCCTTTTTCCTCCAAACATAACGATGGTCATTATGGCCAAACAGTTCTATTTTTGTTTCATCAGACCAGAGGACATTTCTCCAAAAAGTACGATCTTTGTCCCCATGTGCAGTTGCAAACCGTAGTCTGGATTTTTTTATGGCGGTTTTAGAGCAGTGGCTTCTTCCTTGCTAAGCGGCCTTTCAGGTTATGTCGATATAGGACTCGTTTTACTGTGGATATAGATACTTTTGTACCTGTTTCCTCCAGCATCTTCACAAGGTCCTTTGCTGTTGTTCTGGGATTGATTTGCACTTTTCGCACCAAAGTACGTTCATCTCTAGGAGACTGACCGTGTCTCCTTCCTGAGCAGTATGACGGCTGCGTGGTCCCATGGTGTTTATACTTGCGTACTATTGTTTGTACAGATGAACATGGTACCTTCAGGCGTTTGGAAATTGCTCCCAAGGATGAAGCAGACTTGTGGAGATCTACAATTTTATTCTGAGGTCTTGGCTGATTTCTTTTGATTTTTCCATGATGTCAAGCTAAGAGGCACTGAGTTTAAAGGTAGGCCTTGAAATACATCCACAGGTACACCTCCAATTGACTCGAATGATGTCAATTAGCCTATCAGAATCTTCTAAAGCCATGACATCAGTTTCTGGAATTTCCAAGCTGTTTAAAGGCACAGTCAACTTAGTGTATGTAAACTTCTGACCCACTGGAATTGTGATACAGTGAAATAATCTGTCTGTAAACAATTGTTGGAAAAATTACTTGTGTCATGCACAAAGTAGATGTCCTAACCGACTTGCCAAAACTATAGTTTGTTAACAAGACATTTGTGGTTGAAAAACTAGTTTTAATGACTCCAACCTAAGTGTATGTAAACTTCCGACTTCAACTGTAGTCTATGTATTCCTTATGTCTTTTAATGTAGTCTATGTAATCCTTATGGCTTCTAATGTAGTCTATGTATCCCTTATGTCTTCTAATGTAGTCTATGTATCCCTTATGTCTTCTAATGTAGTCTATGTATCCCTTATGGCTTCTAATGTAGTCTATGTATTCCTTATGGCTTCTAATGTAGTCTATGTATCCCTTATGGCTTCTAATGTAGTCTATGTATTCCTTATGGCTTCTAATGTAGTCTATGTATCCCTTATGTCTTCTAATGTAGTCTATGTATCCCTTATGGCTTCTAATGTAGTCTATGTATCCCTTATGGCTTCTAATGTAGTCTATGTATCCCTTATGGCTTCTAATGTAGTCTATGTATTCCTTATGGCTTCTAATGTAGTCTATGTATCCCTTATGGCTTCTAATGTAGTCTATGTATCCCTTATGGCTTCTAATGTAGTATATGTAATCCTTATGGCTTCTAATGTAGTCTGTCTTCTAATGTAGTCTATGTATTCCTTATGGCTTCTAATGTAGTCTATGTAATCCTTATGGCTTCTAATGTAGTCTATGTATCCCTTATGGCTTCTAATGTAGTCTATGTATCCCTTATGGCTTCTAATGTAGTCTATGTCTTCTAATGTAGTCTATGTATCCCTTATGGCTTCTAATGTAGTCTATGTAATCCTTATGGCTTCTAATGTAGTCTATGTATTCCTTATGGCTTCTAATGTAGTCTATGTATCTCTTATGGCTTCTAATGTAGTATATGTATTCCTTATGTCTTCTAATGTAGTCTATGTATCCCTTATGGCTTCTAATGTAGTCTATGTATCCCTTATGGCTTCTAATGTAGTCTATGTATTCCTTATGGCTTCTAATGTAGTCTATGTATCCCTTATGGCTTTAATGTAGTCTATGTCTTCTAAGTATCCCTTATGGCTTCTAATGTAGTCTATGTATTCCTTATGTCTTCTAATGTAGTCTATGTATTCCTTATGTCTTCTAATGTAGTCTATGTATCCCTTATGTCTTCTAATGTAGTCTATGTATTCCTTATGTCTTCTAATGTAGTCTATGTATTCCTTATGGCTTCTAATGTAGTCTATGTATCCCTTATGGCTTCTAATGTAGTCTGTCTTCTAATGTAGTCTATGTATCCCTTATGGCTTCTAATGTAGTCTATGTATTCCTTATGGCTTCTAATGTAGTCTGTCTTCTAATGTAGTCTATGTATCCCTTATGGCTTCTAATGTAGTCTATGTAATCCTTATGGCTTCTAATGTAGTCTATGTATCCCTTATGGCTTCTAATGTAGTCTATGTATCCCTTATGGCTTCTAATGTAGTCTATGTATCCCTTACTGCTTCTAATGTAGTCTATGTATCCCTTATGGCTTCTAATGTAGTATATTTATTCCTTATGGCTTCTAATGTAGTCTATGTCTTCTAATGTAGTCTCTATGTATCCCTTATGGCTTCTAATGTAGTCTCTATGTATTATGTTTGTGTCTGACTGTCTGACTAACACCTGGCCCAAGTACCTGGTCTCACTATGTCTCCTTATGTAGTCTCTATGTCGTCTCTATGCCTTCCTATGTCAGTTACTAACACTGGTGTCAGGGCAGGGGAGAACAGCTACAGTCTATACCCTCTCAGATTTACCCCCTCTCATCCCCTTCACATCCCTCCAATCACTCTCCTCCCTCCTCTCCCCATCTCTCCAATCACTCCCCTCCCTCCCTCCTTCCTCTCCCCATCTATCCAATCACTCTCCTCCCTCCTCTCGCCCTCCAATCACTCCCCTCCCTCCCTTCACCTCTCCTCCAATCACTCTCCTCCCTCCCTTCGCCTCCCCTCCCCATCCTAAACATGACAGGAAATCTCCACTATTCCCATTAAGGTAATTTCTGTTTGAACCGACATTTGCAGCGTTCACCTTGAACGCAGACTCCGCGAGCACGGGAACATTCCCTTTAAAAGCTGCATTGCCTATAACCTGCGATCGGACTGAATCCCGGCCTCAACCAGATCCGCCTTAACCGACAAACTGCATTAGCATATAATTGTTTGCGTTTAGACGTCGGAAGTGTACTGCGTTGGAGCTGTCAAATCGGCGAGCGTCTGCTCTTGTGGTCATGTCATGAAGCCACACCCACCCGCGTTGGAAGTTCAGAACGAGGAAGTGTAGGCTATATAGAAATAATGACAGTCAGATTGTAAATCATTAGCTGCAGTAAGGATTTCTATCAGCCTAATAGAGCTGTAGAATAAAACACAGTGTTCCAACTGGTGAAAAGGCTGCATGGGATTTTTTACTAGTGAGACTGGTGCAGCCAATGGCAATGTCCGCGATAGGTATAATGCAGGGAGACGCTTGCCGATGTGACAGCTCCAACGCAGTTACACCGCCGACATTGACCTAAACAAAAACAATGATATGCTAAGCAGTTGTTGTAAGCAGAACTGATTGAATCTAGAGCCTTGTGCTACACAATGAACTCCGTCACATAGAAATAGAAACTGTAGAGAATTGATCCCTTCTACACGTTTGAATTATATGGTTGAACGTACAGACAACAGAAACAGAACAGCGTGCTACTGAATGTGTGTGTATGTGTATAGACTATAGGTCAAGGTCTCTGAGATCCTGGTGTGTGCCAAAAAATTGACAGCCGTGCCATATAGATTGCAAAATAGTTGTGAATTGATTTCCGATATACCGGTTCTATGGCACATGGTTTATGAACTGATACGCAAAACAGCCCCGATTCAAAACTTAGCATTTTTCAATTTAAAATGATTATACAAAATTATTGTAACCAATCAAATGTTATATATATGGGGTATACAATCAACCCAGCTCTGCAGATTCTGCTGCTAAGAGACCGAATCATTAGATAATTTGTTTTGGTACTGTCCATATGTAGCTTGTTTTTGAACGTAGGTCCAGGAATGGTTGAAGAAGTGCAACACTTACCTCTGCAGATAGCACTACTGGGTGATCTAAAGTGTCATAGTCAATCAATCAATAATATAATCATAATACTTTTAGGAAAAAAAGTATCTTTAATTTACAATCTGTAGAAACTATGAGAATAGAAAGGTTCAGAACTTTTGTGAAACATCACAGCACAGTTGAAAAGTATATGGCAAATAGAGAAAAAAAAAATGGATGGTCTTCAGCTTTAGATGGGAGGGATTGATGGTAGCTGAAGGATGGGATTAAAAACAAACAAAAGATAACTATTGTAAAATACATTGTGTCCGTAAAAATGCATATAGTATGTATAAACTGGAAGTGTTGTTGTTCATTAGTTTTTACTCCAATTAGGGGAGGGATGGTAGGGTTAGGGGAAAATAATATAAAAAAATAAAAAACAGTTTTGTTTCTGTTGTCTGATAGAATTCTAAGGTGTAGAAGGGACCAATTCTTATACAGTTATTTCACCACCCAACATGGCAGCACTGTAATTAACCCTCTATCAGTCTAGTTAACCCACAAGCCCCTGAGCAGCACTGTAATTAACCCTCTATCAGTCTAGTTAACCCACAAGCCCCTGGGCAGCACTGTAATTAACCATCTATCAGTCTAGTTAACCCACAAGCCCCTGAGCAGCGCTGTAATTAACCCTCTATCAGTCTAGTTAACCCACAAGCCCCTGGGCAGCACTGTAATTAACCCTCTATCAGTCTAGTTAACCCACAAGCCCCTGGGCAGGGCTGTAATTAACCCTCTATCAGTCTAGTTAACCCACAAGCCCCTGGGCAGCACTGTAATTAACCCTCTATCAGTCTAGTTAACCCACAAGCCCCTGGGCAGCACTGTAATTAACCCTCTATCAGTCAGTGGAAGTAAGAGCAAAGACACACTCCACCCAGCCACACACTCCACCCAGCCACACACTCCACCCAGCCACACACTCCACCCAGCCACACTCCACCCAGCCACACACTCCACCCAGCCACACACTCCACCCAGCCACACTCCCACCCAGCCACACACTCCACCCAGCCACACTCCACCCAGCCACACACTCCACCCAGCCACACACTCCACCCAGCCACACACTCCACCCAGCCACACTCCACCCAGCCACACACTCCACCCAGCCACACACTCCACCCAGCCACACACTCCACCCAGCCACACACTCCACCCAGCCACACACTCCACCCAGCCACACTCCCACCCAGCCACACCTCCCACCCAGCCACACACCCACCCAGCCACACACCCACCCAGCCACACACTCCACCCAGCCACACTCCACCCAGCCACACTCCACCCAGCCACACACTCCACCCAGCCACACACTCCACCCAGCCACACACTGACCACCCAACACACAGAAGTTATCAAAAGCTTGTTTTTTTATTCAACAATTTGACATCTTTCAGCGAGGTGTTTAGTAAAGAAACAAGATGGACGAAAATAAATGACAGAAGAAGATGAGGGTCGTTTATGATCGTCATGACTACGAAGGGAACAGGTAAACAACAACAATCTCTGAGCATGATCAACTACAGCAGTGCTCTGAGGGAGGGATGGAGAGAGGAAGAGATGTATAGAGGGAGAGAGAGAGAGATGAAGAGAGACAGAGGGGAGGAGGGTGTTCTCTCCATCACTCCATGGTGTCCTGGTTCTCCTGGCCTCCTCCCAGGTAGACAGAGATAGAGAGATGAAGAGAGACAGAGGGGAGGAGGGTGTTCTCTCCATCACTCCATCACTCCATGGTGTCCTGGTTCTCCTGGTCTCCTCCCAGGTAGACAGAGATAGAGAGATGAAGAGAGACAGAGGGGAGGAGGGTGTTCTCTCCATCACTCCATGGTGTCCTGGTTCTCCTGGTCTCCTCCCAGGTCATCACCAGGTTCTTTGCCCTCCTTGCTTCTCTTGCTCTTCTTGTGTTTGTGTCTCCTGTGACCGTCTCCTTCTTCACTATCATGTCTCCTCCTGCTGCTACTGCTCAGAGAGAGGGAGAGGGAGGGGAGGGGGGAAAGAGGAGAGAGGGAGGAGGAGAGAGAGAGAGAGAGGGAGGGAGGGGGAGAGAGAGAGAGAGGGAGAGAGAGAGAGAGAGGGAGGGGAGAGAGAGAGGGAGGGAGAGAGAGAGAGGGGGAGGGAGAGAGAGAGAGGGAGGGAGAGAGAGAGGGAGAGAGAGAGAGAGGGAGGGAGGGAGAGAGAGAGAGAGGGAGGGAGAGAGAGAGAGAGGGAGGAGGGAGAGAGGGAGGATGAGAGAGAGGGGGAGAGGGAGGATGAGAGAGAGGGGGGAGAGGGAGGGATGAGAGAGAGGGGGGAGAGGGAGGGATGAGAGAGAGGGGGGAGAGGGAGGGAGAGAGAGAGGGAGGGATGAGAGAGAGGGGGGGAGAGGGAGGGAGGAGAGAGAGACAGGAGAGAGGGGGAGGAGAGAGAGACAGGAGAGAGGGGGAGGAGAGAGAGAGGGGGGAGGAAAGGAAGACAGTTGTTATTCTGATTCAGAGAGACAACAAAGAGGTGAAATAGTGTGTGTGTGTGTGTGTAACGTACCTGCGTGATGACTTGTGTCTCCCCTCCTCTTTCTCTCTGTGTCTTCTCTCTCTGTGTCTCTCCTCCTTCTCACGGCTCGACCTCTCTCTGTGACGCTCTCCCCCTCCGCCACCACTGCCACGGTCGCGCCTCCACGGTCACCGCCGCGTGTCAACGCCTCCACGGTCACGCCTCCACGGTCACCGCCGCCACGGTCACCGCTGCTATAGCCACGCTCCGCCCTGGTACTCACGGTAACCGCGGTACCGCTCCTCGTCACTATGGAGACCAGACATGATTATAAAAATCGGCTTTTCTTGATTGAAACAACTCATCTCACTGTTCAATCTGTTGGTCGGTTAAACAGATGTTGTTCTCTCATGGTAGAGAATATGTGAAACTGGAAGAGATAGTGTGTGACCATGCATGCGTCTGAATGTGTGTTTGTGTGTTAACGTGTACATGTGTAACGTAGGGTCCGTGAAAATCAGTTTCTTCTCATATTCTGTGTTCTCCGTTCTGTTCTGTTTTTCCAGGTTTCAGTTTACCTCAGATTCAGGTTCTCTCAAAAACCACACTTTAATAGAAAAACAACTCAATTGGATTGTTCTAAGTCCACAACAATGCTTAAACCACATCAGGAGAGCACGTTTCAGGTCTGGTCATGTTTTTCTATTGTATTTTTTTGGGTTGTAGTTATCCTTTAATTCCATTGCCCACCTAGCAAGAGGCTGTTGTTAGCTGTGTTTTTGTAGCGACCATGTGATAGTAGAGTTTGCTAAACAAATCGCCACTGGATTGATGCAAATAAATCATGATATGATTCTGCCAGGTTACTTTTGTAGCTAACATTTAATTGAGAGGTTTTTGGGAGAAACTTTCCAACTACCAGAATATTTTTAATTAGCATCATGGCTAACGGCTACATAAAGTGGTAGCTGCATGCACCTATAATAATAATAATAATAATAATAATAATAATAATAATAATAAGCCATTTAGCAGACGCTTTTATCCAAAGCGACTTACAGTCATGTGTGCATACATTTTTACGTATGCACCTCACACACAGACAGAGAATTCTCATTGCCTCTTCAGACAGTTGAAATACGAATCACTGATGCACTCCGCTAATATCTTCTGATAAACTTGGGCTAATTAATTTAATGTTCAATATATTTAGCAGAATACATTTTTTTAAATTGTTGAATTCAGTTTTATTGTCTGGATTCTGTGATCCCGTCTGCGGTCTCCAGATTTTATAGGGCCCTTGTAACGGAGTTAAGAACGTGCCGTGAGCGCAATCCACAGCTAGCAATCAAATTCAATATTTTTCTATAGCTCAGCTGGTTTGTGCGTTGTCAAGGAATGCGGTCACTTGTGTTTGCGAGCAGAGGACCACTGGTTGGAGCCCGGTATGGGGACAGGGACAGTGGGGGAAGATATACAGTTAGCAGAACACTGACCTTGGTTTCATGTCTCACAGTGTCCTTGACTAACCCGTAGTCACTGTGTCCTTGACTAACCCGTAGTCCCTGTGTCCTTGACTAACCCGTAGTCCCTGTGTTCTTGACTAACCTGTAGTCCCTGTTTCCTTGACTAACCCGTAGTCCCTGTGTCCTTGACTAACCCGTAGTCCCTGTGTCCTTGACTAACCCGTAGTCCCTGTGTCCTTGACTAACCCGTAGTCACTGTGTCCTTGACTAACCCGTAGTCCCTGTGTCCTTGACTAACCCCGTAGTCCCTCGTCCCTGACTAACCTGTAGTCCCTGTGTCCTTGACTAACCCGTAGTCCCTGTGTCCTTGACTAACCCGTAGTCCCCGCGTCCTTGACTAACCCGTAGCCACTGTGTCCTTGACTAACCCGTAGTCACTGTGTCCTTGACTAACCCGTAGTCCCTGTGTCCTTGACTAACCCAGAGTCCCTGTGTCCTTGACTAACCCGTAGTCCCGGTGTCCTTGACTAACCCGTAGTCCCTGTGTCCTTGACTAACCCGTAGTCCCTGTGTCCTTGACTAACCCGTAGTCCCTGTGTCCTTGACTAACCTGTAGCCACTGTGTCCTTGACTAACCCGTAGTCACTGTGTCCTTGACTAACCCGTAGTCCCTGTGTCCTTGACTAACCTGTAGTCCCTGTGTCCTTGACTAACCCGTAGTCCCTGTGTCCTTGACTAACCCGTAGTCCATGTGTCCTTGACTTACCCGTAGTCCCAGTGTCCTTGACTAACCCGTAGTCCCAGTGTCCTTGACTAACCCGTAGTCCCTGTGTCCTTGACTAACCCGTAGTCCCTGTGTCCTTGACTAACCCGTAGTCCCTGTGTCCTTGACTAACCCGTAGTCCCTGTGTCCTTGACTAACCCGTAGTCCCTGTGTCCTTGACTAACCCGTAGTCACTGTGTCCTTGACTAACCCGTAGTCACTGTGTCATTGACTAACCCGTAGTCCCTGTGTCCTTGACCAACCCGTAGTCCCTGTGTCCTTGACTAACCCGTAGTCCCTGTGTCCTTGACTAACCCGTAGTCCCTGTGTCCTTGACTAACCCGTAGTCCCCGCGTCCTTGACTAACCCGTAGCCACTGTGTCCTTGACTAACCCGTAGTCACTGTGTCCTTGACTAACCCGTAGTCACTGTGTCCTTGACTAACCCGTAGTCCCCGTGTCCTTGACTAACCCGTAGTCCCCGTGTCCTTGACTAACCCGTAGTCCCTGTGTCCTTGACTAACCCGTAGTCCCTGTGTCCTTGACTAACCCGTAGTCCCTGTGTCCTTGACTAACCCGTAGTCACTGTGTCCTTGACTAACCCGTAGTCCATGTGTCCTTGACTAACCCGTAGCCCCTGTGTCCTTGACTAACCCGTAGTCCCTGTGTCCTTGACTAACCCGTAGTCCATGTGTCCTTGACTTACCCGTAGTCCCAGTGTCCTTGACTAACCCGTAGTCCCTGTGTCCTTGACTAACCCGTAGTCCCTGTGTCCTTGACTAACCCGTAGTCCCTGTGTCCTTGACTAACCTGTTGTAAGCCATAGCGGAGGGGCTGTGCTCTCTCTCCCTCTCCCTCTCATGTGGTCTCTCCCTGGGTCTCTCTCTCCCCTTCTCCCTCTTGTCCTCCAGTCTGGGTCCTGGTCCTGGTCCTGGTGGGAATTAGTAGAGGAAAGAACATCAGGTCAGACTGATTGATTGGTTATTGATTGATTGATTATTGGTCACTAGTAAAAAAAACAACATTAGCTGACAGGTGCTGACTAACAGAGAGTAAGGCTGGGATTCAATCTGATCACGCTTTGTCGGCTATGACCCTTTTAAAGGCAATGTTCCTGTGTTTACAGAGACCACATTCACGGTAACCGCTGCATATGTCAGCTCAATCAGATCTGCTATTACACAGATCTACCGCTGATCACATTAAAGTAATACATTGTCTATACACGCTCCTGTTTAGGTTTACCTGGAGGGGAGTAGTCCCACTGTTTAGACTGGTTTACCTTGAGGGGAGTAGTCCCACTGTTTAGACTGGTTTAGCTGGAGGGGATTAGTCCTACTGTTTAGACTGGTTTACCTGGAGGGGAGTAGTCCCACTGTTTAGACTGGTTTACCTTGAGGGGAGTAGTCCCACTGTTTAGACTGGTTTACCTGGAGGGGATTAGTCCTACTGTTTAGACTGGTTTACCTGGAGGGGAGTAGTCCCACTGTTTAGACTGGTTTACCTAGAGGGGAGTAGTCCCACTGTTTAGACTGGTTTACCTGGAGGGGAGTAGTCCCACTGTTTAGACTGGTTTACCTGGAGGGGAGTAGTCCCACAGTTTAGACTGGTTTACCTGGAGGGGAATAGTCCCACAGTTTAGACTGGTTTACCTGGAGGGGAGTAATCCTACTGTTTAGACTGGTTTACCTGGAGGGGAGAAATCCTACTGTTTAGACTGGTTTACCTGGAGGGGAGTAATCCTACTGTTTAGACTGGTTTACCTGGAGGGTAGTAGTCTCACTGTTTAGACTGGTTTACCTGGAGGGGAGTAATCCTACTGTTTAGACTGGTTTACCTGGAAGGTAGTAGTCCCACTGTTTAGACTGGTTTACCTGGAGGGGAGTAGTCCTACTGTTTAGACTGGTTTACCTGGAGGGGAGTAATCCCACTGTTTAGACTGGTTTACCTGGAGGGTAGTAATCCTACTGTTTAGACTGGTTTACCTGGAGGGTAGTAGTCCCACTGTTTAGATTGGTTTACCTGGAGGGTAGTAGTCCCACTGTTTAGACTGGTTTACCTGGAGGGTAGTAGTCCCACTGTTTAGACTGGTTTACCTGGAGGGTAGTAATCCTACTGTTTAGACTGGTTTACCTGGAGGGTAGTAGTCCCACTGTTTAGACTGGTTTACCTGGAGGGGAGTAATCCTACTGTTTAGACTGGTTTACCTGGAGGGAGTAGTCCTACTGTTTGGACTGGTTTACCTGGAGGAGTAGTCCCAACTGTTTAGACTGGTTTACCTGGAGGGGAGTAATCCTACTGTTTAGACTGGTTTACCTGGAGGGTGTAGTCCCACTGTTTAGACTGGTTTACCTGGAGGAGTAATCCTACTGTTTAGACTGGTTTACCTGGAGGGTAGTAGTCCCACTGTTTAGATTGGTCCATCATAGGAGGCCATGGAGACACTGCACCTGGCATAGGAGGAGGGTAACCACCTGGAGACAGAGACAGACGTTATAGTAGTGTGGAAGGATTTTTCTGTGTGGAGAATATACTGTAGTGAGGAGGAGGAGGATATACTGTAGTGAGGAGGAGGAGGATATACTGTAGTGAGGAGGAGGAGGATATACTGTAGTGAGGAGGAGGAGGATATACTGTAGTGAGGAGGAGGAGGAGGATATACTGTAGTGAGGAGGGAGGAAGGAGGATATACTGTAGTGAGGAGGAGGAGGAGGATATACTGTAGTGAGGGAGGAGGAGGAGGATATACTGTAGTGAGGGAGGAGGAGGATATACTGTAGTGAGGAGGAGGAGGATATACTGTAGTGAGGGAGGAGGAGGAGGATATACTGTAGTGAGGAGGAGTGGAGGAGGATATACTGTGAGGAGGAGGAGGGAGGGATATACTGTAGTGAGGAGGAGGAGGAGGATATACTGTAGTGAGGAGGAGGATATACTGTAGTGAGGAGGAGGAGGAGATATACTGTAGTGATGGATGGATATACTGTAGTGAGGAGGGAGGGAGGATATACTGTAGTGAGGAGGAGAGGAGGAGGATATACTGTAGTGAGGAGGAGGAGGGATATACTGTAGTGAGGAGGATATACTGTAGTGAGGAGGATATACTGTAGTAGAGGAGGAGGAGGATATACTGTAGTGAGGAGGATATACTGTGTAGTGAGGAGGAGGAGGATATACTGTAGTGAGGAGGAGGAGGATATACTGTAGTGAGGAGGAGGAGGAGGATGTAGTGAGGAGGAGGAGGATATACTGTAGTGAGGAGGAGGAGGATATACTGTAGTGAGGAGGAGGAGGATGTAGTGAGGAGGAGGAGGATATACTGTAGTGAGGAGGATATACTGTAGTGAGGAGGATATACTGTAGTGAGGAGGATATACTGTAGTGAGGAGGATATACTGTAGTGAGGAGGAGGAGGATATACTGTAGTGAGGAGGAGGAGGATATACTGTAGTGAGGAGGAGGAGGAGGATATACTGTAGTGAGGAGGATATACTGTAGTGAGGAGGAGGAGGATATACTGTAGTGAGGAGGATATACTGTAGTGAGGAGGAGGAGGATATACTGTAGTGAGGAGGGAGGAGGATATACTGTAGTGAGGAGGAGGAGGATATACTGTAGTGAGGAGGAGGAGGATATACTGTAGTAGGAGGAGGAGGAGGATATACTGTAGTGAGGAGGAGGAGGATATACTGTAGTGAGGGAGGAGGAGGATATACTGTAGTGAGAGGAGGGATATACTGTGGTGGAGGAGGATATACTGTAGTGAGGAGGAGGAGGATATACTGTAGTGAGGGAGGATATACTGTAGTGAGGGGAGGAGGATGATATGCTGTAGTGAGGAGGAGGAGGAGGATATACTGTAGTGAGGAGGAGGAGGAGGATATACTGTAGTGAGGGGAGGAGGAGGAGGATATACTGTAGTGAGGAGGGAGGAGGAGGATATACTGTAGTGAGAGGGAGGAGGAGGATATACTGTAGTGAGGAGGAGGAGGAGGATATACTGTAGTGAGGAGGAGGAGGAGGATATACTGTAGTGAGGAGGAGGAGGGAGGATGTAGTGAGGAGGAGGAGGAGGATGTAGTGAGGAGGAGGAGGATATACTGTAGTGAGGAGGAGGAGGGATATACTGTAGTGAGGAGAGAGGAGGGATGTAGTGAGGAGGAGGAGGATATACTGTGAGTGAGGGAAGGATATACTGTGGTGAGGAGGATATACTGTAGTGAGGAGGATATACTGTAGTGAGGAGGAGGAGGATATACTGTGTGAGGGGGGAGGAGGATATACTGTAGTGAGGAGGAGGAGGATATACTGTAGTGAGGAGGAGGAGGATATACTGTAGGAGGAGGAGGAGGATATACTGTAGTGGAGGAGGATATACTGTAGTGAGGGGGAGGATATACTGTAGTGAGGAGGAGGATATACTGTAGTGAGGAGGAGGATGATATACTGTGAGGAGGAGGATGATATGACTGTAGTGGGAGGAGGAGGAGGATATACTGTAGTGAGGAGAGAGGATATACTGTAGTAGAGGAGGGAGGAGGATATACTGTAGTGAGAGGAGGAGGGAGGATATACTGTAGTGAGGGAGGAGGAGGATATACTGTAGTGAGAGGAGGAGGATATACTGTAGTGAGGAGGAGGATATACATAGTAAAGTGAGGGAGGAGGATATACTGTAGTGAGGAGGAGGGATATACTGTAGTGAGGAGGAGGATATACTGTAGTGGAGGAGGATATACTGTAGTGAGGGAGGAGGATATACTGTAGTGAGGGAGGAGGAGGAGGATATACTGTAGTGAGGAGGGAGGGAGGAGGATATACTGTAGTGAGGAGGAGGAGGAGGATATACTGTAGTGAGGAGGAGGAGGGAGGATATACTGTAGGTGAGGAGGAGGAGGATATACTGTAGTGAGGAGGAGGATATACTGTAGTGAGGAGGAGGATATACTGTAGTGAGGAGGAGGATATACTGTAGTGAGGAGGAGGATATACTGTAGTAGGAGGGAGGAGGATATACTGTAGTGAGGGAGGAGGAGGAGGATATACTGTAGTGAGGGAGGAGGATATACTGTAGTGAGGAGGAGGATATACTGTAGTGAGGGAGGATATACTGTAGTGGAGGAGGATATACTGTAGTGAGGAGGAGGAGGATATACTGTAGTGAGGGGAGGAGGAGGATATACTGTAGTGAGGGAGAGGGAGGATATACTGTAGTGAGGAGGAGGAGGATATACTGTAGTGAGGAGGAGTGGAGGATATACTGTAGTGAGGAGGAGGAGGATATACTGTAGTGAGGAGGGAGGAGGAGGATATACTGTAGTGAGGAGGAGGAGGATATACTGTAGTGAGGAGGATATACCAGAGTGAGGAGGAGGAGGATATCTGTAGGAGGATATACGGAGGAGGAGGAGGGAGGAGATATACTGTAGTGAGGAGGAGGAGGAGGATATACTGTAGTAGAGGAGGGGAGGAGGATATACTGTAGTGAGGAGGAGGAGGATATACTGTAGTGAGGGGGGAGGAGGATATACTGTAGTGAGGAGGAGGAGGATATACTGTAGTGAGGAGGAGGAGGAGGAGGATATACTGCAGTGAGGGGAGGAGGAGGAGGATATACTGTAGTGAGGAGGAGGAGGAGGATATACTGTAGTGAGGAGGAGGAGGAGGGATATACTGTAGTGAGGGAGGGGAGGAGGAGGATGTAGTGGAGGAGGATATACTGTAGTGGAGGAGGAGGAGGATATACTGTAGTGGAGGAGGAGGAGGATATACTGTAGTGAGGAGGAGGAGGAGGAGGATATACTGTAGTGAGGGGAGGAGGATATACTGTAGTGAGGAGGAGGAGGATGTAGTGAGGGAGGAGGAGGATATACTGTAGTGAGGAGGAGGAGGATATACTGTAGTGAGGAGGAAGGAGGAGGTATACTGTAGTGAGGAGGAGGGGATAATACTGTAGTGAGAGGGAGGAGGATATACTGTAGTGAGGATGGGAGGAGGAGGAGGATATACTGTAGAGGAGGAGGAGGGATATACTGTAGTGAGGAGGAGGAGGAGGATATACTGTAGTGAGGAGGAGGAGGAGGATATACTGAGGAGGAGGAGGATATACTGTAGTGAGGAGGAGGAGGAGGATATACTGTAGTGAGGAGGAGGAGGATATACTGTAGTGAGGAGGAGGAGGATATACTGTAGTGGGAGGAGGAGGAGGATATACTGTAGTGAGTGAGGAGGATATACTGTAGTGAGGAGGAGGAGGGATATACTGTAGTGAGAGGAGGAGGATATACTGTAGTGAGGAGGAGGATATACTGTAGTGAGGAGGGGGGAGGGGAGGATTATACTGTAGTGAGGAGAGAGGAGGAGGATATACTGTAGTGAGGAGGAGGATATACTGCAGTGAGGAGGAGGAGGATATACTGTAGTGAGGAGAGGGAGGAGGAGGATATACTGTAGTGAGAGGAGGAGGAGGGATATACTGAGTGAGGAGGAGGGGGAGAGGAGGATATACTGTAAGTGAGGAGGAGAGGAGGAGGATATACTGTAGTGAGGAGGAGGAGGAGGATATATGATAGAGAAGGAGAGGGAGGAGGAGGATATACTGTAGAGTGAGGGAGGAGGATATGCTGAGAGGAGGGAGGAGGAGGAGGATATGCTGCAGTGAGGAGGAGGAGGATATACTGTGTGAGGGAGGAGAGGATATACTGTAGTGAGGAGGAGGAGGATATACTGTAGTGAGGGAGGGAGGAGGAGGATATACTGTAGTGAGGAGGATATACTGTAGTGAGGAAGATATACTGTAGTGAGGAGGAGGAGGAGGATATACTGTAGTGAGGAGGAGGAGGAGGATATACTGTAGTGAGGAGGAGGAGGATATACTGTATTGAGGAGGAGGAGGATATACTGTAGTGAGGAGGAGGAGGATATACTGTAGTGAGGAGGAGGAGGATATACTGTAGTGAGGAGGAGGAGGAGGAGGATATACTGTAGTGAGGAGGAGGATATACTGTAGTGAGGAGGAGGAGGATGTAGTGAGGAGGAGGAGGAGGATATACTGTAGTGAGGAGGAGGAGGAGGATATACTGTAGTGAGGAGGAGGAGGAGGATATACTGTAGTGAGGGGAGGAGGAGGATGATATACTGTAGTGAGGAGAGGAGGAGGATATACTGTAGTGAGGAGGGAGAGGAGGATATACTGAGGAGGGGAGGAGATATACTGTAGTGAGGGAGGAGGAGGATATACTGTAGTGAGGGAGGGAGGAGGATATACTGAGGAGAGGAGAGGATATACTGTAGTGAGGGAGGAGGAGGAGGATATACTGTAGTGAGGAGGAGGATATACTGTAGTGAGGGAGGAGGAGGGATATACTGTAGTGAGGAGGAGGAGGATATACTGTAGTGAGGGGAGGAGGATATACTGTAGTGAGGAGGAGGAGGAGGGATATACTGTAGTGAGGAGGAGGAGGAGGAGATATACTGTGTGAAGAGGAGGAGGATATACTGTAGTGAGGAGGAGGAGGATATACTGTATGTGAGGAGGAGGAGGAGGATATACTGTAGCTATGAGGAGGATATACGTAGTGAGAGGAGGAGGATATACTGTAGTGAGGAGGAGGAGGAGGATGATACTGTAGTGAGGAGGGAGGAGGAGGATATACTGTAGTGAGGAGGAGGGAGGAGGATATACTGTAGTGAGGAGGAGGAGGAGGATATACTGTAGTGAGGAGGAGGGGAGGAGGATATACTGTAGTGAGGAGGAGGATATACTGCAGTGAGGAGGAGGAGGAGGATATACTGTAGTGAGGAGGAGGAGGGGATATACTGTAGTGAGGGAGGAGGAGGATATACTGTAGTGAGGAGGAGGGAGGGATATACTGTAGTGAGGAGGAGGAGGAGGATGATAATTGTAGTGAGGAGGATATACTGTAGTGAGGAAGATATACTGTGAGTGAGGGAGGAGGAGGAGGATATACTGTAGTGAGGAGGAGGAGGAGGATATACTGTAGTGAGGAGGGAGGGAGGATATACTGTATTGAGGAGGAGGAGGATATACTGTAGTGAGGAGGAGGAGGATATACTGTAGTGAGGAGGAGGAGGATATACTGCAGTGAGGAGGAGGAGGATATACTGTAGTGAGGAGGAGGAGGGATATACTGTAGTGAGGAGGAGGAGGAGGATATACTGTAGTGAGAGAGGAGGGATATACTGTAGTGAGGAGGAGGAGGAGGATATACTGTGAGAGAGGAGGAGGAGGGAGGAGGAGGAGGATGATACTGTAGTGAGGAGGAAGAGGATATACCTGTAGTGAGGGAGGGAGGAGGGATATACTGTAGTGAGGAAGGAGGAGGGAGGATATACTGTAGTGAGGAGGGAGGATATACTGTAGTGAGGAGGGAGGAGAGGAGGATATACTGTAGTGAGGAGGAGGAGGATGGATATACTGTAGTGAGGAGGAGGATATACTGTAGTGAGGAGGAGGAGGAGGATATACTGTAGTGAGGAGGAGGAGGAGGATATACTGTAGTAAGGAGGAGGAGGATATACTGCAGTGAGGAGGAGGAGGAGGAGGATATACTGCAGTGAGGAGGAGGAGGATATACTGTAGTGAGGAGGAGGAGGAGGAAGGGAGGAGGATATACTGTAGTAGAGAGAGGAAGAGGATATACTGTAGTGAGGAGGAGGAGGATATACTGTAGTGAGGGGGAGGAGGAGGATATACTGTAGTGAGGAGGAGGATATACTGTAGTGAGTGGGAGGAGGAGGAGGATATACTGTAGTGAGGAGGAAGGGATATACTGTAGTGGAGGAGGGAGGAGGAGGAGGAGGATATACTGCAGTGAGGAGGAGGAGGATATACTGTAGTGAGGAGGAGGAGGATATACTGTAGTGAGGAGGAGGAGGAGGATATACTGTAGTGAGGGAGGAGGATATACTGTAGTGAGGAGGAGAGGAGGAGATACTGTAGTGAGAGGGAGGAGGAGTATCTGTAGTGAGGAGGAGGATATACTGTAGTGAGGAGAGGAGGAGGATATACTGTAGTGAGGAGGAGGAGAGATATACTGTGTAGGAGGGAGGAGGATATACTGCAGTGAGGAGGAGGAGGAGGAGGATATACTGCAGTGAGGAGGAGGAGGATATACTGTAGTGAGGAGGAGGATATACCTGTCATAGGAGGAGGGAAGCCACCTGAGGGACAATAAACAATGATGGGATTATTACAATATTGTGTGTGTACATTTCAGTGTGTGTGTGTGTGTGCATATCAGTGTGTACATTTCAGTGTGTGTGTGTGTGTGTGTGTGTGTGTGTGTGTGTGTGTACATTTCAGTGTGTGTGTGTGTGTGTGTGTGTGTGTGTGTGTGTGTGTGTGTGTGTGTGTGCATATCAGTGTGTGTGTGTGTGTGTGTGTGTGTGTGTGTGTGTGTGTGTGTGTGTGCATATCAGTGTGTGTACCCACCTAAAAACCTTACCCATGGAATTACAATACTTCCCATATCAATTAGGGCCGGGACGATACCAGTATCGTAATATTTTTTCCATAGCAAAAACAGGAAGTAGACTAAACTGTTTGGTCCTTTAACAACCCGCTGGATGTAAAATATTGAGCTTTAGCTTAGAAAATAAATAAATGTGACTCTGGATGACAACATGATGTTTGTTTCCAACATCAGGGCTGTTTTCCTAAAGAAGTTAAAACCGCTTCGTGTTCGGTTTCCTTGCCACGGTACTAACGAGTATTGCGATACTGGTACCGTCCCGGCCCTAATATCAATAAAACGTTGCTTCCCAAATGGCAACCTATTCCCTATATAGTACTACTTTTTGACCACAGGTCTAAGGGCCCTGCTTAAAACAAGTACATTGTATAGGCCAGGATAGGGGTCCCGTTTAGTACTCAGTCTATATGTTTCTAAATGAGGCAAATGGATTGATTTAATACAATTTAATATAATAACAACATATGTTAATTGAAAGTGATTGAGAGTGAGGCTTCATCCGAAAATGGCGCCCAATTCCCATAGGACCCTAGTCAACAGTAGTGCACTACATAGGGAATAGGTGCCATTTTGGAGCAGATTTATATAATATAATATTAAATGAAAATGATAGGTGTGTTGCTTCGCCTCTACCTGTGGGGGGAGGGGGCATGGTGGAACGGGACGTCCATCATATCCACCTGGATAGCCACTGCTAAAAAAAAAAAAAACTTTCAATATATCAAAGTCCTCATTATCATATCATCCTATACTTTAGATCGACAATTACATATTGATCCAATCAATCATATTAAATTGATATTTCGGGATTTTGATCTACTTTATCTACTTCCCCAGAGTCTGATGAACTCGTCGATACCATTTTTATGTCTCTGTGTCCAATATGAAGGAAGTTAAAGGTCGTTTTCGTGAGCCAATGTTAAATAGCATTAGCATGCTAGCAGATACCCATAGACTTCCAGTCAATGAGCCAATGTTAAATAGCATTAGCATGCTAGCAGATACCCATAGACTTCCAGTCAATGAGCCAATGTTAAATAGCATTAGCATGCTAGCAGATACCCATAGACTTCCAGTCAATGTAGCGAATGCTATTTAACAGATCAGCTTTTGTTAGTTGTAAATAATTGGTTAACAGATCAGAATTGGGCTGCCTGGTGTGAAACCGCCTTAGATCTCTACAAAGTACATAGAGGGGAGAGGCTAGGGTCAATCTAAGGGTCATGTCTACAAGGTGGAGCTGTGAGCGGTCTTACCTGTCCAAAGTGGGGATGAGAGAGGGAGGGGGCCGCTGGGAGGAGGAAACCTGCAGACACACACAGTGTTACCATCAAGACAAACACACAATCACCACACTGATACATTGTAACTGCTTGAGTCTATACCCCATCACTTGAATATGAGTATCA